>NW_028324304.1:12998216-13225716 GCF_058129835.1 Hydra viridissima
TAAAGTTTCCTGTTGCAAAACTCTTTTTTGTATTTATGATTTCCACCAGAATGCAAAAAAGTTTTTTCTGAAAAATATTTCTTTTTTACACAATATATGAAAATAAATTATTCCTGCAAAAAGTAAAATATTGGAATTATGCAAAAAACCACAAATGTTTCATCCTGTAAATCTTTCTTCTTTTAAATTATTAATTTTATGACAGTAGACAAGTTCATGTTTTTTTTTTCTGGAATGGTTGAAAAAAAAATGATTAAATCTATTTTGTATAGGTTTGTACACTGTTAAAACCCAATTATAATGAAAGAACTGATGAGCAGCTGCATGTGTTACCACTATATCAGTTATTAGATGATAAAGGGTGTGTGAGTCAGTGTAACTATGAAAACCCTCCTCATTTAATCAAAAGCAAAATAGCAACACGTCTTGAGACAAGTGGAAAGTATGTTAATCCAGTTGCTGTGAATGTCAAAAAACTTGCTAATGAGCATAACATTTTCACAGATGAAAATCAAAAAAGATCCAATGAAGAAAGTTTTCTCCATTCTAATTCTATTAAACATCCTCGTTTTTGTAGTGAATCAGACATCCCAGCTATTTTAAGTGAACGAGAAAATCTTCCTATTCAAAATATAAAGAAAGAGGTGAACTTTTTTGTGGATGAATACGAAATTCCTGTGTATCGGCAATGCAGGGATTATTCTACAGTAAATTCTGAGACTTATAAGTTACCAACTTCGTTAAAGAAATCGGAACACAACTCCCCCTGCAAAAAATATAAAGAACATGTTTCTAAACCCACAATTATAACTCCAGATATGGGTGGGGTAGCGATTGCTCTAGGTCATGGTTCTTTTTTAGTGGAGTGTGCCAAAAAAGAGCTTCATGCAACTACAGCTTTAAAAAATCCAGAGCGATCTGAGCCTACTCGACTTAGTATGGTGTTTTATCAACATAAGAAATTAAACAAGAAAGATCATGGTTATGCAGAATATCAAGAAAAAATTAAAGACCGTTTAAAAGATAAAATATTAAAAAATGAACGTAGCTTTGATGACTTATCTTTATTAGCTGATACAGCAACACGAAGTGATTCTTCAAAGATAGATACTAATGTCTTTTCACAATTACCAGATATAAAACCTTTCTTTAGCACATTAAAAGAAAACGGTTTAGAGACAAAAAATATACCTTTTGTAAACAGTAGAATGAATAGTTTCAGCATTGCTAGTCTTATCAATGTCAACCAGAATGAAGAGTCTAAACTAAACGTTAGTATGGAGTGTAGCAACAATAGCAAACAAAAAGATGATATTACACCGCTAGGTTTCCAGGTGAAAGCCGAAAAGCTTCCTACTTTTAGTATTTTCAAAAAAAGTCTTTGTGATGATAAAATATCTAGTGACACTCTAACTCAAATTAAAGAAAAAACTCAATGTGATAAAGCACTGGTAAATATTTATAGAGCTAAGCATGATATTTTGAATGAAGGAGATACTATGCTTTTTAATCAAGTACCCACTTCTGTTAAAACATCACAAGAAAACAATTCTATTCAATCGCCAATCTTAAAAGAGAGTTCAGAAGTAGAAAGTGGGACAGTAGGAGCAATTTTAAAAACATTGCACAGCAATTGCGATATACCAAGAATAAAAGGCGTAAGTAATGGAAGTCCAGAGTTGCAAAGAAAAAGGTCTTTAAATGAACATCAACATCCTATTGATAAATTTTTTAAGCTTGATCCCGGTTTTAGCATCTTTTCCAATAACAAACCTGAAGTGGCTCAAGTAACTACAGCACGAAATTCTTATGCTGTTGATACCTCTGACTGTGTTCTAAGCAAAGAGCGATATGAGACTTCAAAAGGAGATTTTATGAACCAAACTGTTCCCGTGTATCATTTAAACTCAAGCCAAGCCACCCAGGCTTTTTTTCTAGAAACTCAACCGTCACAAAAGTTTTGTGATAGCTTGCAAAAAGATGAACTTGGTTTTAAAAATAGAGTATCAGTTCTTAAAAGTGACATAAGATGTAATAACAGTTTTCCAGAAGAAAACACCTGGGATTTTAATGGAAACTTGTTTCAAAAAAATTTCTTTATTGAACCGAAGACAAATAGTTTACTTGAAAATCCCATTAAAAACAAGCAGATGGACAACCATTTTTCAAAGACATATCATCAAGAGGTTAATAGTGCTGACAATCGCCTTAACGGAGCTCAGCCATTGTATGCAGACTCTGTTTTAAATGGAAAACTCATAAATTCTATGAGTTCTTCTTTTCCCTTTTTCTCAGGAAAAAGCAAACAGTTTGACGTTAATTCTATTCTAAAAGATCAGCCTGTGAATTATCAACCAACTCTTCTTGATCATCATGCAGCGGCTTTTGCAAATCATGTCTCACTGCACAACTACCAATCCCATGAGCCAATTCAAAGTCTAGATAATATATTTCAAAGTAACTTTCAATATATACCTGTTTTTGAGGGTGACTCTCGCACAAATCCAAACTCAGAAAGAATGTCCATGCATACGTTTTCAAACTCTGAATCCGTATTATACAATCATCCATCTTCAACAACAGGACGCGTGTTCAACTCTTTTTCGACCACTAATTCTGAGAACTTATTAAAAAACATACAAAACATGCCCGATAACGTGCACTATTATTCTTTGCCTATTCCAGAATATCTTGAATATGATTCTTGTCCATCTCAAAATAGTTTACCTTTTCAGTCAAACAATGCTATTGAAAACGCGCAAGCTCACCTACCGATTACTGACAATATTTATGCACCAAACCATCGAATAATTCAACCATCGGGTAGTTATTCATATTTAAATTATCCTGCCTAAGTTAGTGCGTATCTAGCAATACTTAAAAGTTTCTGAATTTATTTTGTTAATGGTTGTTTTATTGAGATTTTATTGAACTTTTTAAAGCAGTGAGCAATTCCTTACAAAGCTTTACTTTCACTAAAAAAAGAGTCTAAAATTATAAACCTAATATATTTTAACCCACTAGCGATTGGAAATATATTATATATTTTGTTTATATGTAAATTACTTTTTATGCATTTTAGATATGAGTGTGTCTTCCAATAATGTCTATTAAGTGAAATCTCCTGCCCTTTCTTCCTTCCGTTCTGAAAGCTTTTTATATCCTTGTGAGTATCGTAAACATGTATTTTACGTTCTACTGAGAGCATTACTGGAAAGCTAAGTGGGTTTCTTAGTTTTTTCTTAAATGTTTCGACCTCTTTTGATTGAGAAAAATTTCGTTTATAAAGTTCCAATATTTAAAGGAATTTGTTTCTACATGGATTGTTGAGATGGTTTGGGGCCCATTTTTAGGAAATCTTTCTTTTACTTGTTTGATTATATACATTTTTTAGTTATTCTCGAGTTATAATTAATACCATGTTATATAATAAACTATTAATCAATTGAGTTTAGCATGATGGCAGCTTTCTGTTTATTAAACAAAGTAGAAATTTGTTTTTCATATTCCCAAAAGACAAATACAGGATCGAATAACAAATTAGGATTTAATAGTAATAGCATACTTACGGATTTAAGACAAAATTACATCAATTTTTTTAAAACAAGTTTTTTTTTAAAGAAATAATCACACCTCTGAAATCTTAGTGCTTCAAAATTGAAGTTATTAGAAATTTCAAAATTGAAGTCATTAGAAAAAACCTCTTTGTCGATTTTCCTTTTAAAATTTTATTTGATATGCTGTGTTTATTATATTAGAATTCTACCAAATGGAAAATTAGTGAAACAAGTACTGAGCTGTGCGTGGTCAGAATGTGTAGGAAACCATTGTATAATCTTTCTTTTAATACTACTGCACGTTCAGTCGATTTAACTAGATCTTAGCTATAGTTATGCTTCTAACCACATGAGACATTTTTACATTAGAGGTTTACTATCGAGACTTGATCCTAAATAACAACGCTTAAAGAAAAAAGCGTACTTTAATGCCTTTTTTCAAAATTCCCAAAGAGACGTCTTTTTTTAAAATTTTAAGTTGATTTTTTAAGTGATAGGAGCTGAATTTTTATCTAAAAAATCAAAGTTTTCTTCATTTTGTACCTGTTTATTTACCATTTTCAGTTTATAAGGAAAATATTAAGGGTCTGCGTATCGTTTCATTTCTGTATTGTTATTATGCCGATACGATAGCGGAAAAAAAAAGTGTCATCATTTAAATCTCGGTATATACCAGAACTCTCGTCAATCCGATGACATTTTTTTTCTGCTATCATATCGGAATGATAACGATACAGAAATGAAACGATACGCAGACCCTTAAAAGATATACGTCAAAAACAACGTGAGAAAGTATTCTAATTTGTTATTATTGTATTTTATCCGCAACTTTTTATCTCCAAAATATTTTTAATTGAATTTTGCATTGTATCTTTTAAAAACTATGTACAATCCAATATCGCATCAAAGATTTTTAACATTTGTATTTTTATTTTTATTGTAACAATGCTCTGCTGAATTGTCGTAATTTGCTGTGTATGTACAGGGTCTTTAAGAGGGGAGTTCTGCTGAAATTTCGGCCTATTATCCAGCGGCAATAATATGGGCTAAGGGTTAAATAATCATTTTTAATTTTGAAAATTAACTATAGCAATTATAAGGAGACTAAAAAAAACGCCATTCCAGGGCCCTTGGTCTATTTAATAGTAGGCCATGGTTGTGGGTTTTGCCGTGTGGTATAAAATTATGGGTTTATCTAAGAAGATGATGGTTTTCTAATTTCTTCAGTTGTGTAAGGTAAAAGTGTGTTGTGTAATTTGTGTAAGCTAAAATTCTTTGAGCAACTGACGCGACTGAAGGAGTCAGCACCATTTTCATCATGTAAATACCATCATCTGATGTATAGTCAATTGCTGAAGGAATAATCCAATAAATCACTGCAAGTGGAACGTTCGACTTTACTATTCCTTTCATACGAGCAACGTTGCAAGAATTGTAGAAGTCCTACTCAAATTCATTGGCCAATATGACAGTTCAAGCAACCACAATCCTGCTCTCTGGTTAACATCTTAACTTTGATGGTGAACAGAGTAGGAAGCTTTAATTTAATAATAGTAAATAAAAATTTAATAGTTATGCAAAAATTTAAATTAATAACAGATATATAAAATAACAGATTATTTTAACCGACAGGATTGCTAACAGACATCATTTTAACGGACGGGCTTGCTAAAAGACTTATTATTTTCACGGACGGGATTGTCTAATTTCAATTATTATATTTTTGGTCTTAAGATATTGTACTTTTACCTCACATAGATGGCTTTCTCTGGGCAGACCACATTCATCCACCAGTTGATTCAACGAGTTAGATGCAACTCTATAGAACAGCAGGTAGTTAAATAGTAATGACAAACAGTTCGGAAATGTTTCACACACTTGTATGAACTATTTGAGAACGAAATTTAAATCTGTGTATTGTTGCGACCGCATCGATCTCGAATGGGTCACAAGATGTTAGCAAAATCTTTTTTTTTTCTGACTTGAAACTATATTAGTAAAAATCACGTAACGTAAAGTCCGTTTTTTAATACAATTTAATATAATTTTATTTTGGTTTTATATTTTTAAGTCTCGATAAGTTTTTTATTAAGTCATTCATCATATAGAGAGGTCTTTTTTTAATAAGGCATTCATCATTTAAGAGGTCTTTTTTACTAAGTCATTCATCATATAAAGAGGGCATTTACCTAAATGTTCTTGAATCGTAAGTCCTTGACTTGGACCTTTAATTACACTGGCCTTGTGACCTAAATGTCCTTAGTTTTAAAGTCCTTTCTTAGGTTTGACCTCGGAAGCCTTGAATTGGCTTGCCTTGAGGGGCTTCCCTCGACTAGATCTGTTATAAATATGCAATATAACTTTGAAAAATGTTGTTTTATCATTTATTATGGATTACTACGTATAAAAGATAAATTTCTAATATTACAAAAAACACAGTAAGAAAATCAAAATAAGAATAGTTTGTACATATATGTGTATGTATATATATACATGTATGTGTGTGTGTATATATATTGCATATATATAAAAATCTTACTATCATTTATATATCACAAGAAATTTTTTCTCTTTTTAATCAAAATTTAAATTGCTTTTTTATTCAAAATGTTTTTTTAAATTTACTGAATATATCTGAAAGTTAATTGTTAAATAATTTTATAAACAATTTTTTTAAAACCAATCATAAATCGTTATTTAAAATGAAGCGATTGCCTTCTGAATTCTTTCCATAGTAAATGAAGTGACATTTTCCAAATGAACTTCTGTGATTACCTTCTCGCTCTTCAGAAGAAGGGAGTGCAGTGTATGCATATTTTTCTAGGGAATCTTCTATGTGCTCATATCCCTAAATAAAGTAATAAAAAATAACAATATTCTAACTTATAAAAGCTGCTAATTAAATAACCCACTGAACATTCCTCTACTCAACGATTACAACTGCAAATAAAAAAAAAGGATGAAAATGTTGTTGAAAGGATGTTCATACATTCAAAGGGTTAAAAAAAAAAAAAAAAACCAACTTATGATAAAATGACTCACAGGATCATTTTTGCAAGATTTTACATTCATAAAACCTCCAACTCGTTTTGCTTCTTTTCTTTCAAATGGAGTTATTGGAGAGGAATCAAGAAACTTTAAAGTCGGAAGATTATGCAAAACAAAATACCTAGAAACAGAAAAAATATAAAACATCCTAATGTAAATATCAATATATAAGTGCTAAAAATCTTTATAATACGGTTTTCTTGGATGATTCTTCATTTAGACCATTTAAAATTTAACAACAGGAAAAGTTTCAATCACACCTGTATCTTAAATAATCATCATCATCTTTGTCTGTGTGGCTCAGTGGTGTAGGACATGCTTCATTCCCAAGTAAAGAAAGATAAGATATTTTAGGTAAGCTGAAAGATATTTTTTTCAAAAGACCTTCCAAATTTTTTATCTAAACAAAAAAATTTAAGCGCTTGATTTCTTTAGTATAATATTTAAATTTTTGAAAATTACGATTTGTTTGCCACATTTTTATGTTGCTAGATTCTCTACTTCATTCATGTTTTATTGTGATGAAAAGAGATAATAACCAAATAAATGGCTTTAATAACAAACTTATTTTTAAGAAAATATTTCAGAAAGAAAAAAAGGAAATTTTGTAAAAAATGTAAACAAATATTAACTTAAAAGCTACAAAAATTTGAGTAGCAGAAAACAACATTAAATCTAAGAATTTTAAGAGTAGAAGACAAGGCTAAATCTAAAACACTAACCATGTGCTTAAAAAACTATTTTTTGTTTAGTAAGTATTGTCTCAATCATGACAAAAATCTTGAAAAATTGGTCTAGTTGAATTATATTGATTGGTAAATTTACCACAGTAAATTTGCTAGACCAAACAAGTTCAGTAATGCAATTAAAATGGAAAGAAGCTTAACACAAAAAAGTATAAGTGAAAAATTTGATAATAAGTATGTACTACAAAATAGGCACATACCAAGTTTTTATTGATGGTTAAAGTTTCCAGGTGTTCAAACCTTGGCAATTCCATATCATCTGAGAGTTGATTGTTATCTAATATTAGCTCTTTTAACTCAGTAAAACCAACCAAGCCTTTTAAACTTCTATTAACAAAAAAAAAAAAAAAGAAAAAGAGTTGAATGTTGAGTTATTTATTTACTTTACCTTTTTGTATTTAATTTTTTTGTAAAAACTCTTATTCTGTGTTATCATTTTTTTTTTTTTGTTTCTTTTCATGACATAGCAGGCAATAATAAAATAACTGGACATTTTTAAACTAAATGCATTTATGAACATGGAAATTTTTAAGTCATAATACTTGTAGCCTTTTTTTTCTTGAGAATTCAATAAAACAAAATTAAAGTTATAAATTAAGCAAATATGAAATTATACAAATGTGAAAGGGTTAAAATAAGTAACGCAAGTCAAAAGCTTTTATGTGACTGCGTGTACAGCTTCTATTTTTAAAATAAGTCATATGGAAAAATTTTTGCACAATTATTTTGAAGCAGAGAAGACTCAAAAGAAGATTATAAAGATAAAAACCATGTTTGACGTGATCATAGTGGTATTTATTAAAGATAGCTCAGAAATTTGTGAAAATTTGTCTTTTGTGTCAAAAATAATGAAAAAGAAAAATACAGATATAAAATGTAGAAAGAAAAAGATGCCCAAAAGAACTAAAGAACAAAAGTTGAAAATAAGAACCATAAGTGGTCTTGATTGTAAATTTAAAGAATTTGAATGGGCTGTTAATGATAAATCTTATTTCACTTTTAAGTATGATTAATGGAAACAATTTCTACTCTAGTAATCTATTCTTTAACTCTGGGAAGTGTAAAATATAGCCTAACTGGAAGTTTTTGAAAAGATAGCTCATTTGGATATCTTTCTTGCCTCAAATATTTTCAAGCCACATTAAAATATATATAAAAATAAAATCTTAGCTAAAAGTTCCTTTCATCAAAGCACATCAATCTGATGGTCAATACATGTTCTCAATCTATTTCTTTTCAATTAAAATTTAAAGGAATTTTTTACTAAGGCTTTTTTTGTTATCACAGATTTTTCTTCTTTGAGATTTTAGGAAGTTAGAAAAAATAGTTGAAAAAAGCTGCAGTACTTAGGTTACTTGAGTTATGCAATTGAGTTCATTACTTTAATTTTTTAACAATACTTATTCATTTTTTTACTGCTAATCTTTTCCAATTTCAAGTACATTTACGACCAAGAAAGTATGTTTTCAAAAATGTATTTAAACATTTACATCAATGCAGGTAAAAAAAGCCTTTTTTTTGAAAAGGTTTATGTTTTAAATGATTAAAAAACCATTGTGTAGTGTTTTATTTTCCTTAATTATCATGGATCTTAACAACCTCATTCTGAAGATTTTTAAGTGCACCAGTTGCAGCCTACAAAAACTGTGAAAACTCATGCATATAAAACTAACACAAGGGTAAAACTGACACAAAAGTTTTAAGGTTCAAATTTTACTCAAAATTTGAAAACTTTCTTTATTAATCAATTTTTTAAAAGACCTGTTGCTAAATAAATTTTCATTCTTTTTTGTTTTATGTTAAAAAAATGTTTTTAACTAAAAAGCATTACTAATTTATTAAATTAGCACTAAAAACTCAACGTCATATTTTTTTATTGCAAGTCTTATTTACTATTGTAAAATTCAAAAATGTAATATCATAAATAAAATTAAGTTAGCCCCTTCAGTCTATCTTCATATACTAATTTGTCTTTTATTTACTTTCAATTTCACCATGGTCACACTAAAAAGAGTGAAACCTTAAAAAAAAAAATAAATAAAGCTTGAAACTGGAGATTTGGATAATAACATTAGTAGAGGTAACATTCACAGTTACTATTTCGCCCTTTTCAATTTCAAAAATAGTTATAAAAAAATATAACTAGAATTTAGCTTACCACGAGATAGCATGAGAGGGTGGTTGTTATTGAACCACCATTACCCCATTCCACAGTGTATAGTTGTATACTTCCCATAGTTTTGAAACTTTAAGGTATTTATAATATCTTAAAATGTGAAATTTAATTACTGCTTAAAAAACTGTTTATTTGAAGTGACTCTTGTAATAGCTTTACAACCTATATCTGAAATAATCTAATAAAAAATCTTCTTTTGTGCAATCACAATATACAGTGGTTTTCTTTTAAAAAAAAGATGCATTAAGGTTTTTTAGCTTATACTTATTTTAAGTACCATAAAATAAAAACAAAAGAAGATATAATTTTTATTTTCCACAGATATATATTTTTTAAAATCTTGCATCAGGTTGCACCATACTAGTCACACAATTATAAATAATTAAAAAGTTATCAAACATGATAAAATTAATAAAAAAGCTTTGAGTAACCGAAATTGCTGCAACAACAATAAACATGAGCATTATATATATTTTTTAATATTATCTATTTTGAATTGATTTAACAAGGTGGTTGCAAATTTTCCTTAAAACACTTCTCTGTTTAACTCTTATTTTAGGGATTAAAACACTTCTCTGAATATCTAATAACTAATACCTAATATCTAATAACTAATATCTAATAACTCTTGTTTTAGGGATTTATATTCAAAACTTACTAAGGGATTTTATTCAAAACCAAATTAATTCTTTGTCTGCCCCAAATAGAATTGATTGGATTAAAATCTGGTGATAGAGTCAGCCAGGGCATTAAATCTATTTCATTTTCTTCCATCCAAGCTTTGAGTGGGTAAACTGTCTGGGCAGGAGCCATATCTTGTTAAAATGGCCAACAATTGTGTTGATCAATGAGCATTACTGCTATAACTGTGTTGGTTGATTTTAACTGTATAAATATTACATATAATTAATCCATTTGAGAAGTCTTTTAAATACCAATGCTCCTATGCCACCTTGCACCCTGGGTATGACATGTGTGCCACCTGTTATTTTATATTTTTTCAGAGTATCTCTAATCTACTTGCTATTTCTCTGCTACTGATCCTGAAGCCATCTTTCATACCTATTATCTCCCACTTTGTTATTTTGTTTACTGCTTTTTAAGTCATTTCTATTTGATCTTTTAGACCTTCTCAAAATCTCAACAAAAAAAAATCTTAAATGTGACCTGGTCATCATTAACAATTTTATATAACCTTTTGATAAAACTTACATCAATTAATAAAACAGTTGTAAATAACAGCTGGTTAGAGAAGAAAATAGAATAGAAATTTATTTTTAAAAAATCTGTTGTATTTTTTTTGCTGATAAGACTTGCTACTTGTTATTTAACATTAGTTGCAGAAAAATATTTTTACTTGTCATGCAAAAAATGTCTCTATCATGCTTTTTCTTAAAAAACCAAAAGAGCTTGTCAGTGGCGGCTCGTCTATAGGGGCCATAGGGGCCCGGCCCCACTTATATTTATTTAAGATAAAGTATTTGGTAATGTAATTATGTATTTATATATATATAAATATGCAACTATTAGCCTAAACTATTTGCAGACAGGTTTTATAAAAATAAATAGTTCTAAGTTAGTTCTAATTTTAAACTATATTAATTTATAAGTAATGTTTATTTGCAATTTATTCAAAGTATTGTAGCGTTGTTTTAATTCATTCCCAATAACGGCTGGGCCGATTTTTACTGGCCCTATTTATTTTGTTTGTAGTAATATTATTTTTGATGCGCGCGCAGAATTTGTTGTGCTTTCGATGGGACGAAAAAACGCACCGCAGGGCCTCATTGAACTGGCCCTTGAAGAAAAGAACCTTAAAAACATCGCTAAGTTCAAAAATTTGCGATATTTTTCGGTTAATATTTGCTGGCCCCACCAAAGTTTAATGTCACCGGCCGCCACTGGAGCTTGTACACATTGGTATTTATCATGCAATCAAAAAAATAGTCAGCAAGGTTGAAAGGGCAAAACGTGCAAAAGAAGTTACTTTGAATGGCTGATTTATTCCATATTAATACTAAAATGATCTTAGATTAAAGTTCATTGCTTTAAGAGTTAAAAAATCTAAGTTATTGGGGATGCAAACTTATTTTAATCTCATAAAGTAAAACTTGGAAAAATAGATGCGCCAGCTTTACCACAAAATATCTTACATCATTGTACAAAAAAAGCAAAATAAGTTTTTCAAACATGCTTCATACCTAATTTTGTTGAAACTCAAATCAATTCTATTTATATGCTTTCCATACTTTGTCAACAACCAAGGAGGAATGCACTCAACATTTTGACCAACAAATGATATCTGATGTCATAATAAAAGTATTACAGGTTGTGAAGCTCACATCTTGCAAGATTTTATTATTTTAAACTTTAAAAATATTACAGTAATAAATTTCTAAAATATTACAGTATACAGTAACAATCCTATAAAATCTGATCAAAATTCTTTTATGTTTTTATAAGATCTTATTTGATCTTATCATAAAAAAGCCTTAAAGAATTTAAAAGACTATTCAAAGATTATCAGAGCTATTTATTCTGTTCTAACCTAAACCATATCATACACACTCACTCACACATGCATGCACACATAAAACAAACAAAAAAAACAACAATGGTGAGTCAGATCATTTTAAATTTCAACCAATGGCTTGTGGGGCACCATCTCTGATTTTCCTGATTTTTACATATCATTATCTACATTAAGTAAATAGGTTACACTTGCAATTTCAGAGTTCCAAGTGCAGCAGTTTAGAAATTATAGCCTTATTAATACTCTCAGGTGGCACCTCTTGATTTCTCAAATGGTAAAAAGAGACAAATTTAAAGCCTTATACCTTTTTTGAACTTTCAACAAGTGACTCATTTTTTCTAAAACTATTTTCTGGATATTTCTGTTTTGTAAATAGTGAATTTTATTAGCTTGCATCATATTAGAAAAAAACTATAACCTCCTTCACTTTGGAAAACTTCTGAAAAAATGGCAAAATGAAGTTAACTGTAGTATTTTTCTATTCATCAACAAATCCTTACATGTTAATTTTCTGATTAGCTACTATTCTCTGCAACAAATGGGCAAAATGTAAGCTATTATAAGTCATTTCTTAAAAAAAGAAAGATATGGTTGGTTGTTATCTTCCTGATCTGATCTTTATACTGTCTGTGTTTGTATTGATCATTAAAATCCAAATCTTATGGCTGTAGCTGTGTGTTTCATGAGTGTGAGAAGTATCCTGGAAAGGAGAAAATTGAAAAAAGTTAAATGAACTGTTAGGGGATTCAGCAATTTAAATAATTTATAAGCAATGTTTAAAGACTGATAGATGTTCCTTAGAAACAAAAGTTAAATGTCCTGATGAGTTTTCTAGAAGAGTTAACAGACAAGTTATATAAACTCACAAAACATCATTATATCAGCAAATCCAAGACATGATTTTTAAAGCAGCTCAAAGAAAACTTGAAGCCAAATGAATGTATTATGCAAATGGATTTTGCTGAAAATTTTTTTATTTATTATACAAGATGAAGTTCAATCATCACATTCATCCAAAACTCAAGCAACTCTCCATCCATTTGTCATATATGTGCAATCTTTAAATAGAAACCAATCACCAGAAAGCAAATGTTATTGTGTTATATCTGACTATCCTATTCACAATACTGAGGTTGTCTTCAGTTATGTTACCAAAATCATACCAATTATTTAACTGACGGTTCAAGCAACCGGTATAAATATAGGTAAGTTAAATTTTATACCACAATATTATGAAAATATTTTCATTAATAATTACCTATTCTAACCAAACTGTTTTCAGCTCTTGAAATGATGTTTTTCAAATTTGAGACAAAATTGATAATCGTTAACTGAATATTTATGCTTTTTCTTATTGTATTTTAAGTCTAATTTGAAAAACCTGTGTTTTCATGAAAAAGACTAAGGTCTAAAAGCAGATTGGTATTTTTTTGGGACTGTACATGGAAAAAGTGCATGTGATGGAATAGGTGATGCAGTGAAAAAATATTCATAACCTATCCATTCAAAGACCTATTGGGAATCAAATTCTGATGCTGAGCAACATGTTTTTAGTTGCTAAAGAAAAATTTAAAAACATTAGATATATAGCATTTTATTGTCAAAATGTACATTTGGGTTGTGATTTTTTTCAAACAATTTCCCAATTAAAAAGTTATAATTTTGTTTGCTATAAAATGTTTTGCTATAAAATTTTTTTTTAAAGAAAATGAAGCATCATATACAATTGCTTTCAATTATCAACTAAACTATTATGTATTATCATTATTAAGGGAGTTTACAAGAAGTTTGAAAAAAAAGATAACTTTGTTTTTGACGTTAATAAAAATGCTGGACTAAAAATGGTTTTTATAGAAACTATATAAAATTTTGTAAAACAAACTACAAATAGTTGGTTACATTCCTCACATGGGACAGGAGGCAGGTTGGAAGGGCAATGGTTTCCAATAACGCTATTCATATCTGACAATTGAAAAATAGGGTTATTTAAAAATAAAAAAAATTATGAAATTAAAAAATAGGAACAACTGATATATATATATATATATATATATATATATATATATATATATATATATATATATATATATATATATATATATAAATCTAGTTCTAGAAAAAATGAATCACGTAATGAAAGTGAGAAAAAAGTTATAAGGCTTTAAATTTGTCTCTTAAATATTCGAGAAATCGGGGGGTGCCACCCAAGAGTGTTAATATCAAATCGGTTGAAATGTAATGATCTGGTGTTAATTTATAATAAGTTAATAGAAAAGAATACTTTTGTAAAGTCTCTATTGAATAGTGCAGCTGTATCCTTCAATTAGTTTTTCTTCCTACCACCATCCAGTAAAATATTTAAGAAAAAGAGAGTACATTAGGTAGCAACTGCTACCAAATATACATTTCTTTATTCAAATATATTCAATTTTGTTTTTTTCAGCGAACCTATGTTAAAATTAATTTTTTTCATATTAATGAAAACTGTTTATAGATTTAGAGTATATACTATATTTATATACATACACTTCCATCAGAAAAAATTTGCTCTGCATTTTCTTCTTGGCAAAGACCATCCATACAATCCATATCAATTTTATCTAAAATTGAAACATTATTTAAAGTTTTACAATTAGATCAGATAATATATATATATGTATGTATGTTTGTATGTATGTATGTATGTATGTATGTATGTATGTATGTATGTATGTATGTATGTATGTATGTATGTATGTATGTATGTATGTATGTATATGTATACCTACCTTTTACAGCTCAACCTATCCAAAAAGAATGTAAGAGAGAACATGTAAAAGTAAAGAATGCTTAGATATATTGATATTGATTGATTAGACATCTTGTAAATATATCCCAAGGGTTTTATTCATGTTTTGTCTATTTATTTATTCATTGAAAATTAAAAGTTTTTGTAATAAACTTAATCACACTAAGGTGACCATTTCTGCTCCTTTCGAGAGGAGGATCTTCCTTTTGTAAGTTTTGTTCTCCTTAGAAAAGCCTAAGCATAGTTAAAATATAAGACGTTACAAATGTTTTTATTTATATTTTATATTGTTGCTTTAACTTCATTGAATAAAAGTTGGTCACCTTAACACACACATATAATAAGTTATAAAAGATTCAGCCAGTGAAACTTCACTTTAGACTATTATCAAGAAGTATTTCCTTAATCTGATTGTTTCCGCCAATGATTCTTTTAAATTTGCAACTTGTCTTGTATTAGTTTTAACACTTATCTACCAATAGAAGCATCATTGATAATTAATATACACCAGAAAATGCATTAAAATAAAAAAAAGTTTATATTTAACTTTTATCTTTAACCCTAAATGTTTTTGATTCTTTTTAGTTTTTGAAAATTAAGTTACACAATTCCAAAATGAATTGGGAATCGGGTCACGTAAAAGTTCTTTCACTTTTAGTTGTCGATATGCGTGATTTTTTAAATTCTTTTTAAGATATTCTTATCGATAAATCAACCGCAAATATTTAGGTTCATTAATTAGTTTATAGCAACTAAAAGTAAAAGTCAGCAAAGTTGATACAAATTTATGAATAATTATAAAAGCATTACATAACAATTTTCATGAAAAACTCTAAATTTAAAAACTTGTTTTCTCAATTGTAATCACAAAAGAGATAGTAAACTAGACAATAACATCTTCCAAGGATCTATTAATTTTTGATGATTTAAAATCGTTAGTAATCGAAATATTATAAAAATTCTTCGTGCCTTAAAATAAGCAAACATTAGTAATATTATCCACTAGCTAACTTGTGTTATAATACGTTTTAGATAATTTTTAAAGAAAGGCAACTTTTGAATGAAAGGTAAAACTTAAAGATAGTTTCTTTAACCTCTCCTAACTAAGGTCACTAGAAAAAAAAACTCAGGTTGTGCACATACAGAAAATTCCTATCCAAATAGTGCTGAAAGGAGAGTGACGTCATTGCTGGATTGAAAGGATATGGTATAAAAATATATCGTGGTCGTTCAAAATGACAAACAAATAAAAACAAGTAAGAAACATAAATTAAATTACCATGTTAAACATGAATTGAATTTAAATAAGACAAAAAATTAAATAAAATCAAGTAAAACAAAACTTTAAATATGATCTACTAATAATGATTACGACACATGTTTTTTATTTCTTTTGTTATTTCGATTCATTTTCTTTTTTGCTTTACCTTGAATATTGATGTTTTTAATTCTCATGATAATTCTCAGACGTGAATTTTTGATAAATATTTTTGAATTTACAGATGGAAATTCAGATTATAAGTCATCACACAAATCTTTTATTAAAATATTTTGATGAGAAATGTGATTCCCATGAATGAAATGTCATCTTAATTGCTTAATTAAATTTTCTTATCGTAAAAACTTTCAGCGTATTTTTCTATTTGTATATTTTTGTCATCAAACCTTTCAGTGTAATACTCTACATCTTGTATTTCATGATTTGGAGTACAAATATCATGGATTTCATTCCTTTGGTAACAAAACTTCATTGATTAGGTAACAAAATTTCATTTGGTAACAAGATTTCATTCATTTGGTGACAAAACTCTTATTATAGTTATCAACCTGTTTATTGTTACAATCAAATGGAGCTGATTCCACAATTAAATCAGCACTCATTCCTAAAACTAAAAGTCTTATTCGATATAGTGTATCAAATTAGTTTGAAAATTTGAAAAAATTTTCTGGACAATTTTGATTTAGTCAATTTTGGTTTGAGATAAGTCATCATAAAGGTTTAGAAGTGATTGTGATGATGTAAGGACTGTTTTTAACAATTATTTTAGAAGTAATAGTTGTTATTTTGAAGGTCAAGTTAAAGGTCATCTTAGAGTCAATAATAAGGCTATTAAAAGAGTTGGTCAATTATAAGGCTATTAAAAGAGTTGGTCAATTATAAGGCTATTAAAAGAGTTGGTCAATTATAAGGCTATTAAAAGAGTTGGTCAATTATAAGGCTATTAAAAGAGTTGGTTAAAGGAAAATGAATATTTGATTTTTTTTATATTCAATTAACATAAACATAATTAAATGTTTTATCCTATTAATACAATTGTAATTTAGATTATTTTCAAATAAATAGAAAATATAGATTTACTTTATAAAATTAACTTTAAATTTATTAAATTGCTTCACAAGAAATCAAGAAATGTCATTACAAACACGCGATAAATTGTATTTTACACAGTAGTGACGTCATATTAGAATGAAAATGATGGACAAAACGCGCGCTTTAACCACCCTGATCCGACAATATTTTAGAAAAATAGAAAAAAACGTCATTTATAATTTATTTTTATAAATACTTTATACATTTAAAAATTTGTTTATTTGTTTATTTTCGTTTTATTACTATGTTTAAAAACATAGTAATAAAACGAAAATCTTATGAAAAAAATTACCAAAAATATTTTTTTAGCACCTCAACTGGTGGGTCCTTACTTAGTGTAAAGCCAAGGGAAATTTCGGCTAACACCCTTCCCCAACAACTCCACATTTATGAAGTATTTAAAGTACGAATCAAAATTTTTTGGACCAAATGTTCAGAATTTGCTTATGAGATGAACAATAACTTTAAATATTTATACTGCCCTCCAAAAAATAAGGGAGCCCTAAAATAAAATGCTTTTACAGGAAACAAAAACGTAAATAATCATAACAGCTTTAACATAAAAAATTTAATAAGATATACTATTTGTTAATAAATGTGGAATATATACTTGTTTTGTTCTCACTTGTGTGACAAAGCAAGTCTTGCTTTAGTCGGTTTTGTTTTGAAATAAGGAGTTTCCTCTTTGCTATACAGTCTAGAAAGTTGGTTTCTAGTAAACAACAACGAACGATTTAAGATGACGCAAATACATGATACTGTCTTCGTATTGTTTTTTGTTTCATTAGAAGTTTAAAAAAAAAAGACTTTTGTAGACATCCTCACAGTTTGGCGATCCTATTGGTTGATGTTTTTCTTGACGGTAGTTTTCAAGTTTTATCATAAGTGGTATTTTATTTTTCAATATGTTTACGACAGTTTTGAACCATTTTTCTAGAACACACGAGTTCTAGACCACACAAAGTTTGAGAAATGCTAAGTTGATTCAATATTTAAAATTATTTTTCTTTTCCCTATAGAACAATGTTTATTTCGCGTAATTTTGCGTTGATTCTGTTAAAAATGGAATATTTTACTCAATTTTTATTTAATATTAATATATCAATTAATAATAATGATTTTTCAAGTTCTTTAATTAAGGATCGTTTTTTTAGATTTTGAAATATCTTTTTGAAGCATCATCTTATTCCCAGGGTCAAAGCATGAAAATAATTAGTAAAATCGTTGTATATTTCATTCGGAGGAAGCTGATGATGAGAGATGAATTGATGTAAAGAACTCTTTAATTTCAAACTAAACTTTATCAAACTAACAATCAAAAGTTGATATTTTGAAAAAGAAAAATATACCTTTCTTGTCAACAAAAATGTTTTCTTAAGGTCTAATAACTTTACCCTTTTCTCGATGTTAAGGAACAACATCACGTCATTAATTTTGAGTTTAAGTTGGAGCTGATATTTTTTTGTTTGATATGATGCAAATTTTAAAAATAATTGAAACAATCAAAAGCTATTTATGTGCAAAGATTTTATAATAATCATTAAAGAATTTTTCTTTTTGGAGCTTGAAGGCCCTAGTCTTTAGATTTACCAATTATAAAAGGTAGGTTTAGTGCCATGGCAACTTACAGATGTCTCCCATCCCGTTGAACAGTAATTTTGCCCCCTTCCCCCTCAATCTGATTAGTTTGCTTTGAGCTTTCAGGAAGCATTTCAGGAACTTTTTAATTTTTTTTTTAAAAACGTCACAATCTGAAAAGGAGAAACTGATTTGCATTTATGTGAAATGGTTCCCCAAGCTAGTTTAAGAGGTTGACTATGCTGTGGAGACTATGGAGACTAAGAGGAGACTATGCTGTGTTTATGGTACGAAAAAGAGAAGTTCTTTGTTTCATAAGGAATACATTATTGATAAAGCCGTCTTCATAATACTTAACGAGAATAAACTTAACACAACAGCTGAACGATTCCAAATCATACAAAAATATATTTTCTTGAAGAACCTTTTGATTTAATAATATAGTAGTAGTTTTCGACTGATCAGTGATTCACTATGTTAGAAATATATAGGTTTACAAGATGATCAACTGGCATCATATCCTTTTTAAGTAATTATAATCAAAACTGCTGCTGAACGTAAAACGAGTTAAAATTTAGCAAATTAACGGATTGAAGTATATCTGCAGTTTCATACTCGCTCACCTAGATTTTAAAAAACCATGTAATAACGTGACATTAACAATATGTAGCGTAACCAGGAGCAATCTATGTTTAAACAAATAAAAAACGAGATTTCATTGAGGATTTTCAAAACAGTTCTAAGCAACTTTGTAATGCTAATCGATGTAGTAAATACCTCTAAAAATGTAAAATATCTTTTTTACTTATAAAATGCTATAGAAATCGACAATTGATTTATAAACTCGGTAAACGAAAGAGAAGTAAATACTTTATTGTCGTTTTCTAACTGCTATTGTCCTTTTTTGACTGGATTATGTCGTGAAGTTTGTTTTATTTTATGATTGCAAAACGTTTTACTTAAATAACTCATATACAAATTTTAAATTAACTAACAAATTAAGCTAATTAATTATAAATAAGTTGAAAATAAACCAACAAGGATGACCTAAATAAAGAGGAAGGAGGAGAGGGACATGCGGAGTTTAATTTGACTTAATATATGGTCGACAAATTTAATTCTTAACAAAAGCATGGTTTACTATGCCTATACATTTTTTAAACGTATTCGAAAATGTCCTCAGAACAAATCGCACGAAGAAAGAGAATTTACAAGTTTTACTATGAAATTCTTAACCACGCAAATAATTTACTTTTGGCCATTTCAAATCTGAAAAAATTCATCAAAGTACCATCGCTAACTAGTAGAAAGAGAGAAAAACGAATCTGTACACCAGAAACCCCAGTGTAGCGGTCGGGTACCCAAAATGGCATCTAGAAAAACGTATCAAAATGTATCTTATAGCTGACCCGACCAAATCTATTTATGAAAGCAGCGTATTTTCGTACCTTAATGGAAAGTGCATTCACTTTATTGCGAAAGCAAAACCGAAGAAACATAACCCACCATACGTAGTTTAGGAGTATTCTGAAATAAATGATTTACGGAAAGGGTGAGCAAGAAACCTCGATCAGATCTTTGAACTTTGCAATCAGATAAAACTTCTTGATCTTGTTTTCCGAAAATTTGTTTCCTCGAATAAGGAAAATTAGAAGAAATGCTGTTGAAAAAAATTAAAATTTTTAATACATAGAAAGTTTATGAGGAATGTTAGCACGAACTGCATAAGGGGGTTCTAGACAATAGATTATGATAGTTAAAACTTCTATCCAGTAAGCATGGAGCTATATTTCAAAGGTTTGGTAGAAAAAATTTTTTAAATGTTTGAAAAACCGATTCTTTGACTTTAAAGACAGTACGCATTGTTAAAATCAATTAGCAGTTAATAAAATATTTTTTTAAACAAAAAAGGTTTACTTTTGATAGAACTTTAGAAATTTCGCGGTTTTTTTTTTAGATATGTTTATTATTTTGATGTCATACAGAACAAAATCAAAGTTTTTTTAAAATTAATATATCAGGTGTTTACATTTTTTCCTGGAAATTACTGCAATAATAATAATGATAATAATAATAACGATAATAATAATAACGATAATAATAATAACGATAATAATAATAATGATGATAATAAAAATAATAATAATAATAATAATAATAATAATAATAATAATAATAATAATAATAATAATAATAATAATAATAATAATAATAATAACAATAATAATAATAATAATAATAATAATAATAATAATAATAATAATAATAATAATAATAATAATAATAATAATAATAATAATGATGATGATAATAATAACAATGATAATAATAATAATAATAAAAATAATAATAATAATAATAAAAATAATAATAATAGTAGTAATAATAATAATAATAATAATAATAACAATAATAATAACAATAATAATAATAATGATAACAATAGTAATAACAATAATAATAACAATAATAATAATAACAACAACAATAACAATAAAAAAAAAGGTTTTTTTTTTGCGTTGTCGTCAAGTTTTGAGCTGCAGGAGCCAATTCATCTTTAAGAGGTTCAAAATTGTTCATTTGGGTCATGACAATGTGTTTAGGCAAATGAGCTGGTGAGAATCAAAATTTTTTAAGTCCAGTTCAAATAATAAAGATAAAAACATTACAAGTTATGATTAATAACTTAAAATTAATTTAAACAAGAAAATTAATTAGTTTTAAAAAAAAGCCAAACTTTATTTACATTAACTCTCAAGCTTAACAACTAATTAAAAAAAATTTTTAATTATTTTTATCAAAATGGTAACAACGCTATTATGCAAAATAAAGCTTTGTAATATATATTTTCGGTAGCATTTTGAACCGGAAATCCGGCCGGAACCGAAATCTTGAATATACGTGAATCCGGAACTGGAATTTCGGTTCCTGCCAAAATTACAACCGGAACCGGACCCGAACCGAATTCCTGTCGATCACTGCTCTTTGCTGTTCGGATTATTAATCCGAAAATTTTTAAGAATCAATTTAACTTTAACTCGCTTAGCGAATTATACGAATCGCATTCCGTTTGCGACACCATTAAATGGTGCGGTCCAAGAAAATTACATTTTTATTATGTGCGCGTCATGTAAATAGTGGATTTCTTTTTTATTTTCAATCAGTCCTATTTGGAAATCTTAACCTATAACAATTCGTTCAACAAATCAACAAGTCTTCTACTCTTCACTTACATCTAATAAGGTAAGCCATTATTAAATTGATTTAAAAGTTAAGAATTTTTCGAACTGAATTTTTGCGGATTTTTTTTTTTTTTTTTTGTGGATAGAATTCCTTTGCGAATTAATTTCAATTAGTGGATTGGTCCGATAAAATTTATATTGTTATATTTCTTCTACTTAAATATAAATATAAATAGAAATAAAAATAGAAATAGAGATAAAAACTAGTTTGAAAATTTGTTAAGTTCATTTAAGGCAAATAATGAGTTATTTTATTGAAAAATTTTATCAAAAATATCATATTTTATTAACAATATTAAGGAAAAATTCAAATAATCCGATTTATTCCATTTTTAAGTTATTTCATTTTTTTTTCTTTTCAGATGCCTAAGCTTTCTAATATTTGAGAATTCTTCAACAAGGTGGAGGAAAACAAGGCAAAATGTAAGGCCTGTGTCAAGCCAAAAACCAAGGTGTCATCAGAGCTTGCTCACTAATTCAATGAAGATCTAAACAAAGGATTCGAAGGGGAGCTGATGAATATTAAATTCTCTATCGCTCATCATTTAGATTCTAACAGCAAGGGCATGTGCTTTGTGGATGAGGGGGATAAATTTGAAGCAGTCAAAACTGCAAAAAAGAAAGCTATGTAAGAACTGTCAAAAAAATGAAATTTTGGCTAGCTAAAGCACTTCTTCCTCTTCAATGTTGGATGATGAAGATGATGACAGCTTTGATTTCACTGAACAACTGAGGAAGAAAGTGTTTGGTGCAGGTTATATTAATCCTGGAGGCGAAACAAGCACCAAGAAAGCCATTTTAGCTGAAATTGAGAGGTATTTGAATGCAAAACCAGCTCCAGCAAGTACAAATGTATTGGAATTCTGGAAACAAAACCAGTATATTTACCCAATAATGTCAAGGCTGGCCAGAAAAAACTCTGTATATCTGCTGCATCATCAACATCTGAAAGAGTTTTCTCAACAGCAGGGAATATATACAACTCTAGAAGAACCGATCTTTCAATCTCAAAGGTTGAGATTTGGTATATATGAAAGAAAACTCTAAGCAACTCAGCAAAATTCAAGACATTTCGTGGCCAGGAAATGATTTTGGAAAATGATTAACTTTCAGTGTGATTTTGACTTTTTTTTTATTTCTTAACATGAAAATCATCAGATCGAATTGCAATTCGAAAAAAATTTTTCGAATTGCAATCCGATCCGAAAGTATCGAATCGGATTGCTGTCCGAAAAAATAATCCGAAAAAATTTTAACCAATTTTTTCAATACTTTATTTTCGGATCAAGTCAATCCGTAAGTAATTTGAACCGTTCAGCCTAGATAGTTCGGTGCACAATCCGACAATCCAATAAACAGTAACGGATTGGCGGTCTCTAAAAAAATGGAAGTTCTACTCAGTGTATTACAAATAGAGACCGCCGATTCGTTACTGTTTATCGGTTTGCGGATTGTGCACCGAATTATCTATGCTAAACGGTTCAAACTACTTACGGATTGATTTGATCCGAAAATAATTTATCGGAAAATAATTCGTTAAAATTTTTTCGGATTATTTTTTCGGACAGCAATCCGATTCGATACTTTCGGATCGGATTGCAATTCGAAAAATTTTTTTCGAATTGGAATCCGAACCGATATTATATTTACGGATTTATACGGATTCAGAATAAAAAAAGCTTTCAAATTAAGATTCATTTTTATTTATTTATAATATTCAAATATACAATGAAACGAAATGATTTCCTTGTTAAGAAATAAAAAAAAGTCAAAATCACACTGAAAGTTAATCATTTTCCAAATTCATTTCCTGGCCACACAATGTCTTGAATTTTACTGAGTTGCTTAGTGTTTTCTTTCATATATACCAACATCTCAACCTTTGAGATTGAAAGATTGGTTCTTCTAGAGCTGTATATATTCCCTGCTGTTGAGAAAACTCTTTCAGATGTTGATGATGCAGCAGGTATACAGAGGTTTTTTCTGGCCAGCCTTGACATTATTGGGTAAATATACTGGTTTTGTTTCCAGAATTCCAGTACATTTATATTTGCTGGAACTGGTTTTGAATTCAAATACCCCTCAATTTCAGTAGAAATGGCTTTCTTGGTGCTTGTTTCACCTCCAGCATTAATGTAACCTGCACCAAACACTTTCTTCCTCAGTTGTTCAGTGAAATCAAAGCTGTCATCATCTTCATCATCCAACATTGAAGGGGAAGGAGTGCTTTGGCTAGCCAAAATTTCTTTTTTTGACAGTTCTTCCATAGCTTTTTTTACTGCAGTTTTGACTACTTCAAATTTTTCCCCCTCATCCACAAAGCACATGCCCTTGCTGTTAGGATCTAAAAAATGAGCTATAGAGAATTCAATATTCATCAACTCCCCTTCGAATCTTTTGTTTAGATCTTCATTGAAGTAGTGAGCAAGCTCTGATGACACCTCGGTTTTTGGCTTGATCATCTCCCTTGCTAATCTTCCTCTGATGTTGTATAGGCAATTAATAACGGAACAGATGCTAACATTCTTTTCACTGCTGCATTTCTCAGAGAATTCTGAAAAGCCTCTCAGAAGCCGGATGACAGATTGAATAGATTCCACTTCATCATCTGTTGGTAAAAGATCTGTCAACTTACAACCTCCAGAAACAGTAGGGTTCGGATTCTTTAAAGAATGCATCGCCGGAAGAAGATCCACCACAGACTCCATTTGATGGAGGTCAGAGTTCCATTTTGTGGGGCATCTCTGTACTAACTTCGTTCTGGAGTTTTTTTAAGGCTTTGGCAGCATTAACTAAAGTCATAGCTTTTTGAGAGGACTGGTTGAAGTGACCTACTAATTTTGTTATTTTGTGGTTGAGAATTGACCATTTTGGACATCTTTTATCATCGACAGCACCACTGACAACTAGATTTAGACGGTGGTCGACACACCAAATTGCACTTTGAACCCCAATTGATTTCCTAACACCTGCTTGGACATTAGCTGCACCGTCGACTGTTATCCAGGTTTTGACTCCAAAATCAAGTTCCAGTGTGTTGATAGATTCATTGAGCTTCTTGGCAATATTGTCGGCAGTATGTTGTTCGGGGAAGTAGGACATTTCTACCAAGAAGCACTTTAATTGGAACTTTGAATCTATATAGTGGAGTGTAAGGCTCATGAAAGACAAATTGGTGTGATCAGTGGTCCACACGTCGGATGTAAAGGCCACTCCATCAAGATTTGACTTGTCTGAATTGAAAATGTTTTTGACTTGTTCCTTGATGAATTTAAAAAGGAGAGGAATGTATTTTGTAGATATATTCTTTGCTGTAATGGCTCTGAATTGACCGTTGGTTGCAGTTCTCATCATCCGGGTGAATGCGTCAGTTTCTACAATAGAAAATGGTTGAGTGTCCTCAATCACCCATTTAGTAATCTCAACAACAGTTCTTATTTGATTGATGTCAGTAACTTCCCATTCAGGTTTGGTAGCCTGTTTTCTGCCTTGCAGTGTCTGTGTGTTGGAAGTGCCACAAGTTCCACTTGGTCCAGGCTGTGGCGATACTGGTGTATCTTTTTGTGTTTGTGGACATCTCCTCTTTTTTCCTCTTTCTTGTGTTTGTTCAAAATCTGAGTCTTCAGAGGCAAGCTCATCAAAAATGTCTGGTATTGTTGATTTTTGCTTGTCTTTCCTTTCTAATTGTTTATATAAATTCAAGTGGATTCTTTTCAAATGGTTCCTTAAAGGACTTGTGGTGCTTTTATTGATTAAGTATATTTTGCCACAGGCCTTGCATTTTGCCTTGTTTTCCTCCACATTGTTGAAGAATTCCCAAATATTAGACAGCTTAGGCATCTGAAAAGAAAAAAAAAGTGAAATAAAAAAAAAAAAAGAAACGAATCGGATTGAGTTTGCCATATCGGATCGGACGAATATTTCGGATTATTTATTGAATTTAAAATCCACAAAAACGGATCAGATTGTTAATAAGGATTACTTTTCGGATTAAAAATTCGAAAACACGGATCAAATCACATTTTCGATTTACTGACTTTTTATTGAAATATTTGCCTCAATATTTCCTTAATATTTGCCTTAATAAAACGTGATAGTTTTTGATGCATACAAACAGTTTCCGAAAAAGAACTAATTATTTATCAAGTTATTTGAAAATTTTCCTTAATATTCGTCTTAACAATAAATGATATTTTAGAGGCATGCATAAAGTTTTCAATAAAAGAACTAATTATTTGCCTTAATTATTGAAATGAGCGTAACAATTTTTCAAACTAGTTTTTATCTCTATTTCTATTTTTATTTTTGTTAATATTTAAGTAGAAGAAATATTACAATATAAATTTTATCGGACCAATCCACTAATTGAAGCAATCCGCAAAGCGAAATAATTCGCAAAGGTATTCGATCCACAAAAAAAAAAAAAAAAAAAAACACCGCAAAAATTCAGTTTGAAATATTCTTAACTTTTAAATCAAATTAATATAATATTGGCTTACCGTAATAAATGTAGGTGAAGAATAGTAGACTTGATCTGTTGAACGAATTGTTGTATGTTAAGATTTCTAAATAGAACTGATTGAAAATAAAAAAGAAATCCACTATTCATAGGACGTGCACATAATAAAAACGTAATTTTTTTGGACCACACCATTTAATGGTGACGCGAACGGAACGCGATTCGTATAATTCGCTAAACGAATTAAAGTTAAATTGATTTGTAAAAATTTTTCGGATTAATAATCCGAACAGCAAAGAGAATCCGCAAAAAAAAAAAATCCGCTAGTGGTTCGTAAAAATTTTTCGGATTGATAATCCGAACAGCGAAGTGAATCCGCAAAAAAAAAATTCGCTAGTGGTTCGTAAATTAGTTTTTGGATTATTAATCCGAAAAATTTTTACGAACTGACTATTTTAATCCGCAAAATAAGTCGGATTGGCTTTTTGCGGATTTTACGAACCGAATCGGCGGTGCCTAATTACAAATATTTTGAATCAACGTATCTATAATATAACTTAGCAACTAACACATCAAACAGATAATGACAAATAAAACTTTCTTTCTCAAACAAAAACTTCATTTATCCTCAATTAATGCCTCCTACTAATATCCTCAATTAATGCCTCAAATTAATCTCTCATTAAAAATTTCTTACATATTTATTGTAGTAAGAAACAAAACTTAAATAATACTTCAGTTGCAACAAAGAATTAATTCCAATGGTGTCAACTGTAAAAAAAAAAGTATTTTCGAAGAGTGACGTTGAGGAATAAAACATCTTACAACTATAATAAAATGTTAAAGGTTGACGATCGCGCTACGATTCCAAAGAATACTGAAAGTTATTACAAAACACTGGAGCAAGTCTTTTTAACTCATTTCTGATACTCTATGAATCGGCTTAAAGTTTTCGTGATTTTTCCGCATAATTATGCTATCAAAAACCATATCTATTTAAACGACCAATTACAACTTTAAGTTGATAATTAAACTTTAAGAGGAAAAATTAATTCCAAAAAATATTGAGACTTTCTTTGTGCTGTTTATTGTCTTGGAGCACGTAATTATTTGACAGTTCAACCAATGCCTCAATGATTTCTTTTTATGTCCTTGGTTTTTTACTTAAAAATCGGGTTTCGTCTTTACTAGAAGATTCATTATCACCAAACAATAGAAAGAGCAGGTTTCTTGTTCAAATAAATGAAGATTTTAAAACGATACTATATTAACCAAATTCCCTTTAAGCAGCTACTTGATCTTCAACTTGTTGTTTTATAGATTTTTGATTTCATCTACCTTTCTTCATTCTTCCTTAGAAGAAACTACCTTCTGTTACCAGGTTATAATCTATACATCCACACAATGCATAAGTTCCGATATTGTCGGCTTAGTCAAAAAAAAAAAAAGCTCAAGTAGCTAAAGCAGCGATAGCCCTGTTGTATTCATCGCTGTATTCATTGAAGATCAAATACTGTCAACAAAAGTTTTAGCTTTTGAATCCTCCATCTTTGCCAAAGTATTTGTGAAAAAAGGATCTGATTCTGATCTGATTGCAGAAGAAGAAACTAAAATGCTGAAAAAACAGAAAAATACTTAATAACTAAATTTACCTGTCCGAAATGTCACAAAAAATATCTTAGAGAATCGAATTTTAAAAAGCATGAAAAGAAATGTTATATGGGCACTAAAGGTGTGTTTATACTCACCTGTTGTGGAACTTAATGTCTGAACTGGTGCTATTTTATATCTGCAAAAACTCCCAGATTATGAAAATATTCTAATAATTCTTAATCTTGATTTTAGAAATTATTCAAAACTGTAAATTGTTATAATGTACTATTGAACTTCCATGTAGAAGAAAGAAAGTTGTCTTTATTACATTTATTACATATACTGGTGTAAGAAAATGTGCGCAGTTAAAAAATGGCTAGGTAAAGGTAATAGATGATTGACTTTTTTTACTCTTTAACCTGCATTCCATTACAGACAAGTTAGTACGGTAGATGGTACTAAAATCACAATAAACTTCTGACCATATTAATGAGCAATCTTTATTTCTAATAACTTTAAAGTTTTCAACTGTACTGCCTTCTTTTGTTTCAATTATTCCAACATCCTCATTTGACGTGCTTTGGAAAATTTTTAAAATTAAAAAAATTATTTCTGATTAGAAAAAAAGATAGTGGAAGTCATTATTACATATACAGATGTTTATGCATGAAATGTTGGAGAATATGATATTAGCAGATTTAGTAGATCTGGAAGAGATTTGTTAATATTATTGGATAATGGCACTTCACAATTTAAAATAATTAAACTCCACAATCCATATGATTGGCGATAACTATTGATTTTAACTATTACAAAATAATTTTTGCTATTTTCATTGTAACAGTCAAAACCTTGTTTTGATGCAAAAGCTTTTAACTGTTGATGAATACTTATCGCGTGTACTTTTTTATTTCTTCCAACTCTTGTGAGTGTGTTACATACATAACAGGTTTCTGTGTGTTCAGAAAAAGTGAAGAATTTATCATTCCTCTCAACTTCAAAGCCTTTTTTTGATTTTAAATCTAACCTGCATAAGACCATGTAACATGATTTGCATAAATATTTAGGATGAACTTTTTGATTGTCTGAGGTTTTATCCAGTTTGTAAAAAATAAGAGTTGCTTCTTTAAAGATAACAACTGGTTTTAACTGATAGTGACTATCCTGTTTTATTATGCAGCCACACTTTCCACATAAATGTTTTAAATATTCCTCTTGAAGACTCATTATTTATCCAGTAATGAGATAACAGATAGGAATATAAGATTACTTCTTTTGATATATCTAGAAAACGTTTAAAATAAGGTTTTACATCACTTGTAGAAGGTGTATTGACTATCGTTTACATTCGCTAGCTCTGCAACTTTTTAAATCAAATTCTTTTGATAAATTATGTACCGTGACATAAACCCGATGAATTTCTTCGGATTCGACAAAATTGGCGTAAACCCGATAATCCCAAATAGCCTCTACTATAAACATTTATTTTCGAATCGTAAAACTTTCCGACGAAAATATTAGCGGATTCATGAAAAACGAAAAGATATTATCCAGTTAATCTATTGTTTTTTTCTTCATTTTATTTTGTTTATATCATGGACAGTTGTGCAAATTTTCAACTAAATGCCACATGAAAAACAAATTTCAAAAAAGAAATGTAAGTAAATCCATTATCCTTATCTTAAGTATACATTATAGTTATTTCCAATTACGAATCTTTCTGTGCAACTAGCCAGCACTGCCTTATGTTCAAAAATCAATTTACAAAGGTCAGTTAATGAATATTTTATTAAACGATTAAAACCTTTAAATAGTTATAAGTAATTTTTTCACTGCATTTTTCCTGTTATAGACATACCAAGAAGGCAATAATTATATATCATAGAATTTCCAATAAAAATGTTTTTCTAAGACATTACAAAGACAGGCACATTAATTTTAAAGTAGAGAAATTACTGTCATGTTAAAAATTTTCATCACACTAAATCAAAATTATCCTTTATTGTAATTGTTGCCTGTCTGTGTTGACCCCATACATAATACCATTTCCACACTTATTATATTACATCTAATATGCTTTTAAGATTTTTATCTAAGGGGACAAAAAAAAGATGCCTAAGCAGTTTAAGTGTCATTGAGTTTGTCACAAAAAATTCTTTTGGCAGACTGGATTAGACAATCCAAAGATGTTTTAACAAGAAGATTTGGTGGCAAGCTTACAGACAGCTCAAAAACAGCAAAGGCTACCAATCTTGAAAAAACCCAGGCTTTTGTTCTGAAGCAGTTGCAAATGGACTCCCCATTTCAAATATCTACTATCTAAGATGTGTATTACTTTCTTACATTTCCAAAAGTGTTCTAAACCTAGTTTAAAAATTAGATTACCAAATTTTATTCAGATTAAATGTTAGCTTGGTTTGTCAGAAGCATGATCCAATTTGACCAGACAAAATGTATAGGTTTTTAAATGCTTATTATAAGCCCTTAAAAGGAAGCCTTCTCCACTTCTACTACTCTATAAATAACAATAAATAACTTTAAAAAGCATCAAAAGATATCCTAAAAATTTTTCTAGGAAACTAAAATTGAATAATTCAATTCCATTTATTTTATAATTTTTTTTTAATCAGAAATTAAAGTAATAATCAAGCTTGCTCTGACCAATCTAAAAATTATTTGTTGTCTCCTGAAAGGTGACAACAACAATATTTTTTATAAAGTAAAATTATCAAGGATAGCCACTGACTTTCTCTCTCTCTCTCTCCTACAAACTTACACTAAATGATTAAAATGAGAATTAATCATTTTAATCATTTTATGGTAATAAGTTCTTTATAGTTGTTTTATCAATGTGTTTTTATAACAATGTAAAGTGTTTTTTTTATTGTTTGTGTATATGTTAATATGTGTTATATAATTGTTTTAAAAATGTGTTTAAACATGTATATAAGGTATTTATTTAACCTTATAAACTTATTTAAACACATTTATTGTGTTTATAGTTGGTACATATGTTTATAGTATGTTGTTTTTGTGTTTTCAAAGTGCTGTGGCTTGGTAAATGTGTAGAGCAAGATTTGTCAACTTTGCCAGCCAAGTGATGTACTTTTAACAGAGAGTTATAAGATACTGTTTAGTGTCAAACTGTTACTGATTTAGGTCTTGCTGTTTTCAAGCCTTTATTATTAAAAATTATTCTAAAAATACATAATAATGTATTTTAATAACATTTTGTGTAATGTTACTTATGTTTTGTAATATATGAATGTTACCTTACTTAAGTTATATCATATACATATTTTATATTAACTTATGGTGTGTGCTATTGTTGCTGTGATGTTTTTTTGTTATCTTTTGAGCTAATAGACATTTGGCTTATCTTCATGTTGGTGTCTATTATTAAAAATGGTAAATAGGTAATTTTATTAAAAATTACTGCTTTTAATCATTCACTAAAAGCCAATAGAAGTTATTTTGCCATATATAAATTTTTTTTATCTCAATTTGATTTTTTGTCTTTAGCGCTGTTTACTACATGATTTTGATATAAATATTTTGGAATCATGATGTTCCAGCATAAATTGCTATAATCGCTATAAGTCGCTATAATTTCCCTTCACATAATGAAGTTGAAGTTGTATTTGTTGGTGAAGATGGTGCACCACCTGCTTCTACGGAAGTTGTTATTTACCCAAGAGGTCATCCTCTTAAAACTATATCAAGTATGTCTGCCAACTTAGATCCTATGGTTTATCCTCTATTTTTTCAGAGGAGTGATGCTGGTTGGCATAATCAATTGGTTCACAACCCTGAACATCCTACATTGGTTAGAAATCATGTTACATTATCTCAGTATTACAATTATAAACTTTCAGTTAGACAATTTTTTTCTTCACTCTTTTATGGAAAAAAACTATTTCAGCAATATGCTATTGATGCGTATGTTATTGATACTGATAACCTTAATGAAAGAAATAACTTTCCTGTTAAGTTTTTGAACAGCTGAACTCCTTCAGATATGCCACCTCATTGTTTAAAATTGAAAATTGGTTGTGTAATTATACTACTTAGAAATTTAGATCTCAAAGCTGGGTTATGCAATTGCACTCAAATGAAAGTTTGTGCTCTTCAAAATAGTTATATTGATGCAGAGGTTTTGACACCTTTAGTGCCAATGTAACATTTCTTTTCATTTCTGGTGGTAAATGGGTTTTTGTTCCTCGAATTCAGTTGGCTCCATCAGGTTCTAATTTACCTTTTGTTCTGACATGTCGTGAGTTTCCTTTCAGATTGGCTTATTCAATGACAATTAATAAAAGTCAAGGTCAAACATTTGATAGAGTTAGGTTGTATCTCAAAAAACCGTGTTTCTCTCATAGTCAACTTGTCATGGTGCATGTTGCTATGGTGCATGTTCAAGAACTAGAACATTTAATAGTTTGTTTTTCAAAATTGATAAACATCTCAGTTAAGGTATGGTTGGTAAAAAGTGTTACACAAATAATGTTATATATTCTAATGTTCTTAATTTATTGTCTTTAGATTTTCATTTAGAAAATTTTCTGTTTGTAGGTTGTGAGCACATTTTGTATGTATAACTATTTATTATTTTAATATTTTTTTTCATAGTTTTTGATAAATATATCTGTCATTTAAAATTGTTATAATATGTGTTTATATGTATTATATAAAACCATATTTGTTTATAGTTGTATATATATGTTTAAATTGTTGTTTCCATGTTTTCAAAGTGGTGTGACTTGGCATTATGTTGAGCAAGATTGATAACCTTGCCAGCCAAGCGATGTACTTATAGCAGAGGTGTGACTTGATAGCATTTAGTGCCAGGCGGTGTTACTGCTTTAGAGCTAGGTTGTGTTGTCTAGCCTTTTTTAATTATTCTGGAAACACATAATAATGTCTGTTAATGTTTAGTGTAATGTGTATGAGAGAGTATGTAACCTTGATCTTTTAATCTAGGGTGTTTTAATGTCCTAAATTTGAAGTAATTGAATAACTAATATTGAATATAAAAACAAATATACTTTTATGTATTTATATGTTTAGTAAAAAGATAAATATAGTTAACTTTAAATTGGTTTTCTAATTTTGACTTTCATATTTTAATTTGGTTTGTTATTTTTGCTAGATTTTAGGATCAAGGGTGTAAATATTCTATTGTTATGTGTTATTGTTGTGATGTTTTGTGTTGATATTCATTTTTAAAAACAGACACCTTCACGTTGGTGACTATTGTTAAAAATGAATAATAGGTATTTTCATTATTGGAACTTACTGCTTTTATTTATTTACTAAAAGCCAAGACAACATTATGCTAAAAATGCAATTTATATCTTAATTTATTATTTTTTTTAAATATTAGCATTGTTAAGCCTTTTGTTCTTCATAACAGATTTCATAGTTACATTTTCGATAAATGTTTATATTAACTGCCATGTCAAAATAGGTTACTATAAATAGGTATATCGATTTTTCCATTTATACGATTTATAAAAAAAAATCTTATTACCTTTTATTGTAAATTTTTGTCAGTTAAAATGATATAAATATATGCAATTAGTTCAGTTTTTTTAAAATTTTCTCTATTTTATGCCTAATAATTTGTTGTACGTAACTTAGGGGATCTTTTTAAACGGGGGTGGGGGTGGGTGAATATTGTAGTTTTGCGCATTTGTCAAATATCGAGTTACTTAAATTTTATAAGGTGTTTAACTAATTAATTAGCTTAGTTTGCATTTGCAACACTTTTGAGGAAAAAAAAAAATCTTATATATGTTAAATTCTTATATATATTAAAAAGAAAAAATTCTTATAGATGTAAATCATTGTTTTACTTTTTATAAATTTATAAATCATTGTTTTTATTTTTGGTAAAATGTCTTCATCAAAAACTTGATTACTCTTAATAAAGATAACTCTATTCTCCTCACCACCATTAAGGCAAAAACGGGGAAGGGAGGTCAAATTATTTAAGAGAATATTGAAACAAAGAGGCCATATATAAAAATGGTCAAATAGTCGGATATTTTTAATAAAATTATTTGGTTGTGTGCATTTAACGTTTTAAAGACAGTTTTTTTTTAAAGAAACATGTAAAAAGTGGATACCAAAAAATTAATAACTCATGTATAATTTACGTTCGCTTTATATTAATCTTATTAATTAAAGTTCATGTTGTAAAAAATTTAACAAGAATTTAGCTTTACTTTTTCGTCAATTTAAAGCATGATGAAGTGTTATTACTTTGTTTCAGTAACTAAAAACATTGTTTTAAACTTAGTAATGTCGAGGAAAATGGTTCTGCATTACACTGATATGACCTATGTCAGTTATAAATTACTCAAATAATGTTAAATAATTGATAAACTATTTTAGCTCCGCAGTCTTTTTATTTTATTTTTACAGATGGTTTAATCTTTTCAATTTGAAGGGGTTTTTCTAAAAGGGTATAAGTTAAGGTTTCGCAACTTTAAATTGTGGAAAACAGCCACAATAAATTATGTAACAGACCGACCATGACCCGTATTACGGGTTGCTTTTTGCTAGTTAAGATAAATCCTGGGTTCTATATAAATGTTGTTATGAACCGTCAACTTTAAAAGAACGGCACTTATTGACATGAATTGGTTTAAATAATTTTGTGCGTGATTTGAATGTCTAAAAAACAGGCAGAGCATTTAGAGTCTAGATTTTACTGTCTCTTGATACAAAAATTTATATTTTTTGACATCGTGATAATGAAACAAAACCTTACTTTTCCAAAGTGAATAATTTAGCCTATTGTAATAACGTTCCTCTTGTGATGAATTTATCAAATTCTGAATACGATCCAAATCAATGATGATTGCTCATAAACTCCTCAAAAATAGCTTTAAAGCAATTTTGCAGCATAACGAACACAAACTTCCTTTAGTGCCGGTTGCTCATGGTTTTGATATGAAAGAGACTTACGGAAATATGAGATTATAAAAATGTCTAAAAAGGGCAGTAGATTTTTACATCTGTAAGATAAAGAAGGAATATTTGTAGGCCCACAAATACGTGAACTTATAAAAGATAAAAGCTTTGAAGAAAAACTGAATGATCGGGAAAAACTTCCCTGGAAATGTTTTATAAATGTTATCAAAAAGATTTTGGGAAACCATTAAGCGGAAAGTTACAAAGAATTTTAATATTATATAAATGAAATTTTAATATTATATAAAGCTTTGCGGGTGTTATATATCAAATACATATGCTGGACTCTCATTTGGATTTCTTGAGTGAAGAACAAGACGAGAAGTTACGTCAGGACATTTCCGATAATGAAGAAGCGCTATCAAGGCAAATGGAGTCCAGGATTGCTAGCAGATTATTGTTGGAAACTAAGAAGATCCCAACCACAAGCCATTTACCAAAATCATAAGTATATTTTGTACATTAAGCAATAATTTCTCTAAGTGCAGCTATTTTTTGTACTTTTTACGTTTTGATGTCACAAGGAAACTTGATGCATCAATTTTTTTTATTGTACATTCAAAATTTGACATTTATTTTCATGTGACAAAAAAAATGTCAAAACTTTTTTCACCAGTGTAGTTATCAGAACTGAAAGTTTTTAGATTAATAACTTTATGAAACGGCCCCCAACTTATCACCCCCCCCCCCCCATCACCCAGTTGTACTCAGTAAGTAAATTCTGAAGTTGTTAAGAAGTAGAAAAATAAATATTATTTAATAACCTTTGCCCTGATACTACACTGAAAGATGAATTAGTCAAGTAGGAAGGTTCCATGTGAATTTTGAAATTTAACAGTGGAAAATTCTAAAGCTAAACACAGTAAACTTACCCCTGTAGCCAACAGTCTCCCCGGGCTCCCCTAAGTTTGGAAACAATAAAAACACCTACAAAAACGCTTTTCTATTCCTTCTAAAGTTTTTAGAGCACAAATTAGATTTTTTTGCGCTACAATTGGTTAAATACTTTAATAGAAAAAGTTTAAACAAATATATAGCATCATTAAAAAAAAAAGCTTAGCCACTCCTTTGATAACTAAATTATAGACTTAAGTCAATTTCGTTGACAGATTACATGGAAATCTAAAGTTTTTTCCGAATAAAATCATTCTAAGCCATTTTGGTTTGTAAAAGGAGTTTTATCACCAGAAGAAAATTATTTTTTAAATCTTTGGTCGGTTGGTTTATATGGAAATGGTAAGAGCTTTTCATCATTTTAAGTTTTTTTGTAATTACACTTTCGTCATTTTTTGTGTTTTATCATCATTGTCATGATTAATTGAGAGCAGTCGTTTGGATTTCCTGTTAATACGAATAAAAACGAACAAATATTTGGCTTCTATATCAATCTTTTAAAAGAAATTTACACTTTATTTAAAAAATTAGACATAAAAAGTTGCTTAAAATAACTTCATCAAAATAGTTTGTTTTATTTCACGTACAAAAAAGTATTTCTCATGCAAAAAAGTGCATTAAATTGCATTTGTTAAACTTATTTTTCAAAGTTTAGTTTAACAAAATTTATTCTATTTATTTATAAATGTAAACTTTTCAAACAAAAACTTAACAAACGATTTTATTGAACTTCAAAAAAATCGGTTGATCTCAAAAGTGGCGTAGAAGAACTTATCTGTTATTATTATATATTAAAAGAAAAACCAAACGTCGATAGTTATTACTGATGTCGTTGTCGATGATAAAAAAACTTGCTAGAACGATAGAGGATAGTTGATGAAAGATGAAAGTTTTAAATTCTCTTATAGCCTCAGATTACAAATAAAGAGCTACATCAAAAATGGCTGCAGAAAAGAAAGCTTACTTTTATTGTGTTTTCAGCTCAATCTCTCATTATGGGAATGGAATATAGTTTAACTTTCTTAACCTTGTGGTTATACATCAAAGAAATGGTACACACAGACCTACCCAAGCTTTACTATGGTGTTGTGTCTGTGTCTTACTTGTTCGCGTCGTCGATTCTCACTCCGTTCGTAGGAAGAGTAGTCGATGAAAGAAGAAACATTACCACCTGTTTTTTAGTATGCAATATGCTAATGCTTACTGGCAACGTGGTCTACAGCCTTCATTTCTCCCCGCTCTTACTGATTGCAGGAAGAATGATTGCTGGCTTCGGAGGAGCATTGAAGTCTGTATTTTGCAGTGAAGCAATTCGTAGTTACCCGAGCTCTGAAACAAGTTCAAAGCTATCAGTTTTGTCAGTTATGTATAGTTTTGGATTAATGCTTGGCCCTGGAGTAAACTTCTTTTTTAAAGGCATGAGCTTTTACATCGGCCGCTGGCATTTAAAAGACGTAAACTTTCCAGGCCTTTTCATGGGCACTTTATGCCTTATCATGGAAGTTTTGACCTTAACAATGGTGTATGACGTGTCAAAAGAATTTGACTACAAAGCTGCTGTCGAGAAAAATATAATTAATAGTAAAGATGACGAAGTGGTTAATGATAGTGACTTTGAAGACAGCGAAAAAATACCGATAGTGAAATATAATAGTGGAAACAAAAAGAAAGTTGTACTTTCATCAGGCTCACATAAACATACAGTGATCGAGATTTTAAAAGTGTTGTTTCTTCATTTTGATTCAGCGCTTGTTTTGTGTTCAACACTTTTTTTAGCTTTCTTTTTGGTTAACGTAGACATGTGGTTACCGTTACTAGTCATAGAGAAAATGCATCTTTCGATATTGGAAATGAACGTTTGCTTTTTTGGGGCAAGCTTGTTCTGTGCTTTTATTTTGGTATTGTTCATGTGGAAGCCTTTGTCCGATAGTAAGATGCTTGTACTTTTGATAATTGGCTTGTGCGGTTTTTCCGCTATCAGCGCAAGTTTTATCATACTGTCAAAGTTCCCTTTCAACAAAGCGTTAAATGTCACCTTATGCATTGTGTATATGTTTAGTTTTGGGGGTGCCTCAATTCTTGTTGATGTTTTTTTCGTCAACATACTCGGTAAAATGGTGAGCTCAAACGTGCAAACATTTGTTGACAGTATTCGATCTTCAATGTTCTCTGTAGGATCATTCATAGCTTTAAGCTGCTCTGCATTCCTGTTTAATTATGTTGAGATCTTTGGATCATTGTATATTGTGATTCTGATAACTATCGGCTTACTGTTCATTTCCAGAAAAAAACATTTAGCAGATCCCAAACCTTTGCTATGAGAAATATGCTGTTGATCACTGACGCAACAATAACTGAGTCACTTTAAGCAAATGTGCAACGTCTTAATGAATATAAAAGCTTATAATATAAAAGTTAATCATTTTCTAAGGATGCCAAGAATTCCAAAATGTTTTGAGTTTGAAAATCACTTGCTTCAAGTATTCAAATACTTATTTTGACAATTTTAATTTTTTTTACAAACATTTTATGATTCTACCAAAATGAAACTCTTAAAATAATCCTTAACGAGGATCATGAACAATTTTCAACTAAAATTGCTTTTTACAGCGCCACATGACGTCAAAAAAGATTTCACAACAAAGAGAAAAAGTAAATTCACAAATATTTGGTCCAAGAGCTCAAAGACTAAATAATCACTGAATAAATACATAAAAATAATTACTAAATAAATACATAAAAATAATTACTAAATAAATATATAAAAATAATTACTAAATAAATACATAAAAATAATTACTAATTTATTACAATTTACAAAAACAAATAATTTTGCGACTTTTGATAGTTTTAAACTGGCATAGTTAATAAGAAACGTATTATTTTTAACATTCTAAATTTTTAAATTAAATTTTAGATTGATAGAGGAAAATCTCGTTAAATAAAAATCCTTGCTGTAAAGATAAAACAATTAACAATTAGATAAAAAGTAAATTATGTAAGTAAAGAAAATAAGATTACCCAATAAAGTTACATTATTAAAAATATTATGACCAGGATTGTCTAAACGATTAAAAAGGTCCTCCTCTATATCAAGATTTAATCTTTCGATTATGAAATCATTTTTGAAATCTTATTGCGTCATTAATTAAAAGTGTCTATAATAGCCTTTCAGATGTACAATGAACAGTGAAGAATGTGAAATCTATTTCTAATCTGGCACAGATGTTATCAGCTATGTCAAAAAAAAGCAACTTTGGGCTAATATTATGAAACAGTTTATGGTCGTTTATACATTTCGAAGCTAGCTTGTAGGTGCATAAAGTTACTTAAAATAAAAGCTATAAAATTTAAAAAAATAAAAACTATAGATTTTGACTTGTTTTAAAGTTCTTATTTTGTAAAAATGAGAGCTTTAAAACAAGTCAAAATCTACAATTTTTATTATAACTTCGGAATGTGTTATGACCGTAAACTATTTTATAACATTGGCCCTTTGAAAATTTTGCTTACAGATTGTTTTTACTTACAAAAGGAGCCCGAAAATATCGTTCGAGAGAACGAGGAAAGAATAAAAAAACAACGAGTTTTTCATATTATGTCACGCAAACTTTGACCTTTTCGGACCACTCCCCACTTATGACAGGGCACAATTATTTTGCCGGCCCACTAAAAGTACTTCACAAATTACAACGCCCTCTATAAAAAATTTCCTTTTATGATACATAGGTGACATTTAAGTTGTTCTTTACCAGCTGAACTTAGTATATTAGCTGTACTTTAGTCGTATTGCACTATGTTTAAAAAAAGAAGTACAATTCTCCGTTAAATCTAAACAATGATTAGCTGTCTCTGTTATTCTTCATCTGTTCATGGTGAGCTGAAGCGTTCATTAATAGCTTCGTTAGGAACGAATTAAACATCAGAAAAATCTCATCTTTCTCAATCCATTCAATCAGCTTCCCATTTTTCTTAGTCAAACTGGTTGCCATAAACTCGAATTGACAACGTGCTATTATAGGAACTTTTTTCTTATCATTTGCTGTTCAGGATTTAAAGCTCAAGATGGTATCGATCATAGGCAAACAACTTAATTCTTCTTCTATAACACATTAAATGCAAAACACACGCAACAGTTCTAGCAGCAGCAGCAGCAGCAGCAGCAGCAGCAGCAGCAGCAGCAGCAGCAGCAGCAGCAGCAGCGATTTTGAAGAAGAAACTACATATATGGGTAGAAGAAATCGTAGGACAGGACCTTAAACACTACTGAAAATTGGTTAATTGAGAAATTAAACCAAATTTCAGCTATTACTTCATCCACAAAAATGAATTTTTCTTTTTTCAGGTTGTCATTTGTTATAGCACCAGCCTTTTTAATCTACAACAACTTATGTATGAGCTTAAACTTAATGACAGTTTATTTTAAACGTCTGAGTTGCAATCGATACGATAAAATTTTCGACTAAATTTTGTCTGTACTGCCGAAAGTGTTTGTTTAGGGCTTCAGTTGCCTTCTCAGATAGCTAGCCAACAGAAAGGATTGCATGAGTGATTACTTTGGCACCATGCATCAAAACCTTATGCATAGTTGGAAACATGGGATACCAACTGAACAGATTTATTAACATTTTAATAGCTTCATCAGCAAAAGCGTCAAATTTAATAGCATCAATGTTATGTCTACTAGAAATGACTTATGTTTACTAGAAATGACTTCCAAAATACCGTTTAAAAATTTTATCAAATTTAAGTTAACACCAGTGATGCGTGAAGAAGATTCCGGATGTGAAAAAAATCTTCTTGACGTATTTCCATCGTTAGTATTCCCAAATCCGGCTTTAGATATATCTACTAGAAGCCCAGATTCTTCTTTGAAGGATTTTTGAATTTTCTTTTTTGCTTCTTTGACAACTTTCTTTTCTTCATCAAATCGTGTCCTTTTGAGATGGCTTCTGTATTGATTCGGTAATGATCTTTGATAAGTTTATTGAAATCTTTTGATGTTCGGCCACAAATATAGTAGAAGTGGTATCAGTTGCAGCGTACGTCAGCTCATCAACTTTCGACGCTTGCTGCAATCACTAAGCTCTATAAAAGATTTTGATGGTTCATTGATCAATAAGGTAGTTCGATGTTCAGCTATTGTTCATTGTTTTTATGAATCTTTTTATTTATAACTTGCAGCTGTCCATCTTTTCTTGAAATCGCTCTTAAAAAACTTTAAAATTCAAGTTATGGTACTTTTTTGATCGCCTGGATATTTCATAACTGTTATAAGTTGTTCTTCCAAAATCTAAAATTTTTCATCAATTTTTTTACCAAAATAATTTTTCGTCATTTCATCACAACTCTCTTCGAGTAAACGACTTGATGACTTTTGATGAATCTGCAATAAGACAACAAATATAAAGTTGGGTAACGATGTCGTAAACTATCTACAAAAATATATATATATACATATTGATTAAGATTTTATAATTTAATAACTTGATATATACCAAAGTAAGATTTATTTACGTAGTTTGGCTAAGTTTTTTGATCGTATTATTTTTGAAAATCGAAGAACTTATTTAATAGCCGTTTTTTTTATATTTAACATTTTACACACTATTTTCAAGACACTTAACTAAAAATGACAGACGTTGGCAGACAATTTAAAAAAAGTATCCAATTATTAGCAGCCGACAGTTATTGCTCGTAAAAAAATTATAACTCAACTAGACCATACTTGATAACAAAAACATAACCTACTGATTTCCAAATTAATACTCAAATAGGCCTTCATAAAAATGTTTTTATTATACACAGTAATATCTAAAAAATATAGTACATAACTTGTTCTGCCATTATTAGAAGTTTTATTTTTCAAAAGTGAACAATATGATAACAATAGTAACATAATTTTAATAAAAAATCTCTTTATTGAAAGTAATTAAGAGGTTTGACCCCACTGCACTATGTATAACACGATGTTCTAAAAACCTTTTGTAAACTTTGTATTTTTGAAATCTGCTTTTTGAAAAAACTATTTATTGCGATGAAATAATTTTAATCGCTTTTGCTTGTTAGTGATGGTCTGTTAATGGTAGGTTTTTAGATTTCATAAATAAAAACGCTCATCCGTTCGTTTTCCTCTTCTTCCGTAATAAATGCTATTGTTAAAAACGATGCAGATTCGGAAGAAAACTTTGTAAATAGCGCCACAGCGTGAAGAAATATTTTATTTATGTTTTTGAAATAAAGCTATGAAATGTTTATGAAATTTAATATAGGTAAGCAGTAAATTCAAGTGTAAGGTCGATTTTTATTTGACCGAAGTCATGTTTCAAAGTGAAAAATTTTTGCTTGTTAAAGTAAACTTTTTGATTATAAATTAATGGAAAGATCACTCGGGTGATGAACTTGCATCGTTCGTAACTGCTAAAGGAAAAATATACATATATATGTATGTTCACAAATCAGCCAATCATATATATAATATCATACATATATCATATATATAATATCATACATATATCATATATATTTATATACATACATATATATACATACAAATATACATAAATACCGGGTGGGTAGAAACTCATAAAACAGTTTGACATTTTATGAAATCAAATCTACTGCTCTAGAATATAATAAAAATGGAGAATTATATAAACGAAATATCTTTATCTATCCTTTAGCAATACAATCATTCAATATGTCCTTCTTTGGCAGTAAGATTGCCTCCAGGCGAGTTCTTAACCTGGAGCAAACTTTCTAAATGTAGAGCTCTTTCATTTTTGACCACTGCTTTTTTATAGCAACTTCCAGAGGTTTCAAAAAATGAATGAGAGGTGGCACAAACCTTGGACTCAAAAAACTACTGACACTCATACTCTAACATTCGGTTTAAAGTTGTCTTAAAGTGATTTTTCCATAGAATTATACAATCAATAAATCATAACTATTTAAATGACCAATTAAATTGAAGTTAATAATTACTACTGATTTGTCTACTTTATTCAGCTTAAAGAAAAAAAACTTCCGAAAAAATTATCTTTTTGTTCAGCTGAAATTTATAAAAATGGTTGACAGACCCCTTCTAAAACTCAAACCTTCAATAACTGCAATAAAAATTTAAATTTTAAAATTTTCAAAACAAATGAATGGCAGTTAGTTTGAATATAGCACAAAAATATTATACTATATTCTTCAACAAACTAAATTTACATTATATTTATGAACTTAATAGAAATAGTAAATAAGTAGACACGTGATGTAGTTACTTTAGTAATTATTTATACAATCAATATATACAAGCAATCCTATTTTTTTAAAAAAAAAGTTAAAAGGTGTTGATGAAAATACACCAAAAGCAAGCCTTTGTTGTTTTTCATCAACATTTTTTGTACTTTCTTTGTCACGCAAAAAAAGCTACAAAAGTAACTTCAGATTTATTTCTTTATTTCAATAAATATCCAGCCTACGGTAACTGTAATGACCACGTAAACTGTTTCCAAAAATGACGATGAAGTCAAAGAAAAATGCTAAATTAACTATAGCAACGATAGGCCTACTGTATTAGTTGAAGATCGAATGCTGTCAACAAAAGTTTCAGCTTTTGAATCCACCATCTTTGCCAAAATAATTGTAAAAAAAGCATAATATCCGCACCACCAAACCTAAACATATACACAATTCATATGGTCACGTTTAAAGCTTCATAGTTAGGAACATGCGTCAAATTAACAAAACTCGTCAGTTAACGGCCTCCACAATTAAAGAAATTAAAACATCATTATAATAGCAATTAAAGAAGTTTAGAAACATCATTATAAAAAAGTATATTTGTATTAGTGTATATTTTTGTTAGTTATAAAATATTATTGTAACACACGTGTACAGTGGCGTATCTAGGATAGGGCAGGCAGGGCACGTGCCAAGGGCGCCAGCCTGAAAGGGGCGCAAAAGAGGCTTGGTTGCGATACAATAAGCGAGAATTATATAAAATAAATTAAGAAATAATATATCATATAAAATAAATACATTATATAAGATAAAGTTTGTGTCATCATTTATTAAAAAATTGTAATTTAGCACTTTATGTGGGGGAAGAGGGGCGCGAGATCGGTGTTTGCCCCAGGTGCTATTTACCCTAGGTACGCCACTGCACGTGTATGTTGTCATACAATTTCTTTATCACTCGACTGTTAATATTTTAGCGTTAACTTTATAATATTCTCTTAGTTAGAGAGGAATAATGTAAAAAGGACGTCTTTTTTTAAATAAATATGGTATGACTATGTTATTGTTCAAGAAAGCAGAAAATTTTTGTTGTCAAAAAAGTATCAGATTGCTATTGTGAGTATTTTTCTATTTCACTCCTAGAGCTCTGTCAAGCAATAAGACATTTTATGCTTTTCATACATTTTGTTCACTACGCCTTATACATTAGAATTTAGAGTTTTATGTTTTCATTTTTGTTAGTTTTTCATTGGTGCTCTGGTTAGTTATTATCTTCAAAAGACAAGTTTGAAAAATGGCTAAAACTCAAAGTTGTTTACGCAAAAGAGATCTAGCTATGAAGGAATGAAGGAAGAGCATGGATGGTTACGGGAAGACGAAGCTGCTTAATAAAGTTCATTTCTTACAGGTGCAAGATGTAAAGAGGACAGCAAGTATTTTACGCACATTTACTGTCAGAAGTTTATTTGTTCCAAAAAATTCTTTGGAAAAGCTTCCTAATGAAATATTAGCATTAATTTTAACCTAATTTAATGTATAGGATCTGAGTGCTTTAAAACGTGTCAATAAAAGGTTTAAAAAGCTAATTAATAATAATTTCATGATTTAGTCGCAAGTTTTCAGGGTCTATGGCCTATTTTAATTGAGGAGGAACAACTTTTCCATAGAGGAGTTTCATATAGTTATGTAGAATGTCTGATAAAGCTTGGCTTGTTACTTCTTTATTACTATAATCTGATAAGTAGGTCAGAGAATAGCAAATTTTAGTCAAACATAATGCTGCCCTCGCTGGTATATATTTGTTAGTTTATTTAAATTTGGGAAGTGCCCTAACATATCAAGAAGAATTTTTGTAGCCTCTCCCAGAGGAATTGATGGATATAAATTGACAACGTCATAAGATACTTGTATTTCATCATTTGGTATATTCCAAATTCCGTTTTGATTACTTTCGCTAATTTTTGCCAATTCCATTTTGCTAACTTCACGTAACAAAACAAAACTACCATCAAATAGCCATCCCGGAGTATACCTAATAAAATGCGAGTGTAAACAAAAATACATCGGCGAAACAAAAATGAAAATAGCAACAAGAACAAAACAACACCAAAAAATGTTTTTGAAGAAAAATTAGAACAATCTGCAATTGGGCATCATAAAATTAAATGTTCATGTAATATAAAATGGGATCAAGTAAAGACGTTAAAAGTAGAACCCAAAAAATTTGAAAGAAAAGTTCGAGAAACAATCCAAATTCAGTTCAACAAATGCGGACCTAAAAATGGAGGTATGAATTTAGAGGACGGTCAATAGGGTAAAGTGACCAAATCCGAGCCAGTGACCAAATTTCAGCCACATTTTAAATTTAATATTTCTGTCTTGGTTTCTGCTTTATGTTTGTAAATCCGAATTTTTTGAGACTGGTATGAACTCAGCCAATAAAAAACCAACATTATTTTAGTTGGCGGGTGTTTATAATAGAAGTATTATAATAACAAATACTTATCTCAAAAAAGTACTAGTTTAGATTTAAAAGATTATGTAAGCATCCAGTTTGAAGCTTATAAACATTAAATATTTATTACTTAACGAAATGGTAATTATTTTAAACTATAAATATATTTCTTAAAAAGACAATTTTAGTTTTATAATTATGCTGAGTCATTTCTATAGATTGTATTTCTGAATTAAATGCACCTGGTAGAAAGACCTAAATCCGGCCAGGTTTTATACCTTATTCCGGCCAAGACCGAAATTAGGTTCACGAGTGTCTAAAAGTTACTCATACTTGTAAGATATTTATATTATTAGATTTTGTACTTTTAATATAACTACTTTATGTTATATTTATATCCTAAAAATTATCAATCTTAAATATATGGACTTATTTAGTTAAATATTTATGTAATATTTTTCAAATATGAGGACGAAGACTTATTTAGTTAAATATTTATGTAATATTTTTCAAATATGAGGACGAAGTCTAAATAATTGAATATATATTGTTTCATGTAGATTATTGCTGATAAATTAAATTATATGAGAAAATAATCTTTAATTGAAAGTTTTGATAATTTATAATATAAAGTTTTCATTTTAGAATGGCTGATAATAAAAAAAATTTCATAATAAGAAACAATGTCTTCCAACTCGAGGTAAATATTTGAAATATAAAGAGGAAGTGTTACTTGAAGCTATAAACAGTGTTATTACTTCACCTAAAATGTCCGTTAGAGCTGCTGCTAAATTTTTTAAAGTACCCCGAGCAACTTTGCAGAGCAGGATAAAAGGAAAAATTGAGATTGGTGCAAAAGCAGGAAGAAAAAGTTTAATACCACTTGATCTTGAAAAAAAGTTACTTGATTTTGCAGACAACAGAGCTAGGATGGGCATTGGTTTTGGTAAAGAGCAATTCATGGTATATGCTGGCAAGCTTGCCAGAAAATATGGATATTCTTTTAAGAATGGAAAACCATCTAATAAATGGTGGAGACTACTAAACAACCGACATTACAAAAAAGTAACTCTTCGACAACCAGAATCAACAGCATCAGTTCGTCATCAATGTATGAATACGATAAAGGTGGCAAATTATTTTACTGCACTTAAAGAAGTCATTAAAGACTGTCAGCCTGAAGTAATATGGAACATGGATGAGACAGGGCTGCAGCTAGACTTTAAGGCACACAAAATTGTTGCCGCAAAAGGTACTAAATATTTACATATGAGAACCAGTGGAAATCGAGAAATGATTACTTTAATTGTTTGTGTGAATGCAGCAGGAAGAGCCTTACCACCTCATGTGATTCCAAAAGGGAAAACAGTAAAACCCCTTTAAAGTTTTCAAGTTCTAGATGCCCCTGAAGGAACCAACTGGAGTCCAAGTGAATCTGGTTGGACTAAACAAGGGATTGCAAAACTATGGTTTGAGCTTACATTTTTAAAAAACATTGGACCACAATGTCCACAAGTTTTAATTTTGGATGGCCATGATTCCCACAATTTCGTGGAGTTAATAGATATGGCCATACAAAACCAAATTGAAATTGTTGAATTACCTGCTCATATACAAGCAATTGGCTTCAACCTTGCGATCGAACTGTATTTAAGCCATTTAAAGTTTCATATAATAAAGCAGCCCAGGATATGATGTCTAATCACCCAGGGGTTATAATAAACCAGGCCAATTTCACAGGACTTTTAACCAAGGCCTGGACTAAAAGTATGACAAAAGCCAATATTGAATCTGGCTTTAAATCACGTGGAATCTTTCCATATAATCCTTCAGTTATTCCAGCTGAAGCTTACTTGCCAAACTATGTGTATTCTGAAGACAGGTTAGTGACTAATCTCTTTGATCAAATTAAAACAATTGATAATACAACAACAGTTGAGCAGATTAATCAAACAACAGACAGCACAAAAATACTTTTACCGGATATTGAGTTGGAACAACATATAATTACCAACCCAAGATTTGCTATAGCAAATGATCATGACTATTTAGCTGAACCAATAACCGTAGTAGAAATTCCAGAACATAGAAGTGGTGATTTAGTGGAACTAAGTATGAAAACTGTAAAACTAAAAGCTGCAAGTAATAAAGCTGCATTTACTAGTAAGTTTGAAGACAGCTTTAGGATGATGTCTGACTCTGAAATTGAACAGCCTATTGATCAGTATGAAATTGATTTTACAGTTTCAACTCCTTTAACTTCTGATTTTGTAAAAACTCGATCTTTTGCCCCAAATTTCCCTTTTAAAAATTCATCTTACCCAGGAGATGGAGATAATGATATTTTGCCATATTTAGATGCAAATTTTACAAAAAGCAAAAAAGCTAAGTATGCAGACAAGTTTTTTGTGCTTACTTCTAAGGAAGCATATGAGTCACAATTAAAGCAGGTACAAAAAAAAGCTCAAAATGAAACGGAAAAAGAAATGCGTAAATTGAAAAGACTACAAAACTTAAAAATAAAGGAAGCAAAGATATTGTCAAAAGATAATCCTAGAAAAAAACCTTCGCTATAAAAATGAACCAATAAAAGTATAAAAAAACAATGTGTAATTTGATTATGTTGTTATGAATTTTTGTTCTTATTGCTTAAAAAAGTCTTTTATATAGTTCACTGAATTCTTTTTTTTTTTTTAACATAAATATTATATTCTATGCAAATCTTTTAAAACAGTAGGTCAGATTATTACATTGACTTAAATTATCCTGATTTACACATAATAGGTTCTTATTTAAAATATTAAACCTAGTTTTATGTTTGGTTTTTATTTGCATTTAAAAAAAATTTCCTTTTATTTGTTACCAACATGTAAACGTTTTTTTTTTCTTGCCCTTGGACAAGGTGGTGCAACTCATCTCCTGAAAACATATTTTTTTACAAGTTAAGGCATCCTTACTAAGTTTAGGCAAGTTTATTTATTGATTAATGCTTAGTATTAAGTTAAGCAATCATTTTCTAATTGATGTTTAAGAACATGTTCATTTTAAATTTAACCTAAATAAACTTTAAGTAAATCCAATTTTGCTTAAACTGTTTTACTTATTGTTTATCTGTCAACCGGCTAATTTGTGGATTTAAAAAAGTTATTGATACAATATTTAGTAATACAATTAATTTTTAAATATTTTAAATGCCAACCCATAAAAGTATTGGTAAAAAGCTTGTCTTTGATATTGGCTGTAATTAGGTTCATTCCGCATAGGCCTGACTGAAATTTGGTCATAGTGGCTGTATTTTGGTCTAATTTATATACTTTTTGTTATCGTTGTTTTTTCAAACAATTTTCATTTACAATAAATGCTGTAATTATATCCTAAATGCTGAAAGATTTATCTTTCTAGAAATGCATAGTTTTCATATAGACCTTCTTGTTAATATGTCTGTAGAAACTATTTTGTAAAGATGCGGCTGGAATTTGGTCACTTTACCCTATGTAAAAACGCAATTCTGGACGCCATATTTTTTATACCTACGTAATATTAAAGAAGCCCAATTAAAGCGAACTTTAAAGAAGCCATTAAAAAGTGACGTTACCGTTTGTTTGTAATTTAATTCAGTTAATAATTTGTAATTAAAGCTGAAGATGCTAGTATCAATAATCTAGCGAAAATTTCTGAGATAAAATAAAAAATTAGTATTGAGAGAATTCGTATTTATTGATGTTCATATATTAAATATATATATATACATATATATACATATATATATATATATATATATATATATATATATATATATATATATATATATATATATATATATATATATATATATATATATATATGTATATATAAATTAGGGGTAGTCAAAAAAAGTAAATTTTCAAATATAAAAAACCATCCCCCCCCCCCCTAAATTTGGGGCAAATGTATAAAAAATGAGCTTTAAAAGGTTTTAGCGCTATCGGATCACTTTTGACCACCCTTCAAGCTAATAATTTAGGGTTAAAATGACCGAAAAGAGAGAGGGGCAATTTTTTTTCTTCTGCTATATATTTAGGCCAATATTTTTGTTTAAAAATATATGATTTTTTTCCCACCTCTCAAAAATCTACGTTTAGTGTTATTGGAAATCATGAAAATTAGTATTTTTGAAAATATTTTCTGTTACGCCTAATCCTTATACTTATAGTTTCGTGCAACTTCTGATAGTTTATAACTTTGGATTTTTCCAATAATTTCAGGTACAAACAATAAACATTAAAAAATGATGAAGTACAACTTAGGTCAATGATAAAACGAAATTTTTGCTAAAAAAGAGGCAAAACCAACTATATCAGGTAGAAACATTTTTTTTAATACTGGATTCATTAATGAATCATTAGTCGCTGAAATATTTATTTAAGAATGCCTAAATTATTCTATTTAGATATAGAGCTTCCAACAGGCTTAGATATTTTTCAACACTTAATATAGAGCCAACAATGTCGATCTGCACCAGTATCAAATATTATTTCTTATCCCCTTAAAAAAATATTTTCAAGATTTTCAGATAGTTGTTGAAAATGTATTTTGTCTAAAATTAAAAGACCCTGGTTTCTATAATTTGATTCTTTATTTTTTGCAAAGGCTTACAAAACTTTGTGAATAGAAAAATATAAAATTTCACTTTTGTGAAAACCAAAACTAAAACTTCAGACTTATAACTAAATTAGGACTAAGATTTTCCGTAACAAAAAAAATCAACAAGTTTGAGTTTTTTTAATGATTTTCCAGATGCTTCAGACGTTCATTAGATGCATCGATTATTTCATGATGTTAAGTTTCTTGTGTTTGCTTATCAAAGATAAAAGTTCTTTTTTTAGCAAACCGATTTTTTCGGTTGACCTCATAAAAAATAATTAAGAAAGACGAAGAGCACGGAGGCCCTGAAAGTTAACAACCGTGAAAATTAAGTATAAACTGAAACTTAAGGGCATGTTTATTAGAATTATTTTCACTAAGATCCAACTTCTGCTTATCTTTAATTCCAACTTCTGCTTACCAACGCTATTGCTGTTCAACAAAATACTGGAAGTTTTTGTGCAAACGTAAACATTTTTTCCCATTATTCCATTAAAACTAGCATTCTTCTCCTTTATTACACCTCCATCCCCATCAAAGCATCATACTAACCCTTGGCTTATAAAGCAATAAATATTTTTTTTTAAAATGAAGGGAGTTTTATAATCAAACATTAAACAATTATCTCTAAATTATAAACAATAATTAATAGAAACCAATTTTAGGAAATAAGTTTAAAAACTCAAGTTTCGAAGTTTTTAGTATATTTTTACTTTTATCTTTTTATTTGATGTGCTAATAACATCATTTATATTTGATGTCTAAATAACATGCTCTCAAGACTCTGATGTTCGCACGGTTATATTTTGCGCGTAACTAATTTCTATCATCTGTTAGCATTCCATTTTTAATGATTTATTTTTTCAATTGTACTATAACAGTTTTTCGCTGAATCTCATCCTGGATCACTCTTCTTGAACTTCTGAATCTCTGGTGAACCTTTATACGTGAATAACGATTTTAAAAAAACGTAATGAATTACAAATAGAAAATAACTTTTCGAAATAAAAATTTCGCAATAATAAAGCAAACAGAAAAAAATGACAATTTACAACAGAAAAAGTAAAATATTTACAACTAATAATAATTAAATTTGAAAGTGGTTAAACATAAAAATATTCAGTGAGTCAGACAAAATAATCAATGCGTCATAAAAATGTTCAGTGCGTCAGAATAGGTAGTGATAAAACTAAGTTTCTCTTCACAACGTATGGTGCTTCGATGGAAACGTTTTTGTTTCATGTCAAAACTTGTTGAAACGATGGGTGGAACATTTCCGTATTTTATAGTAACACGACAGATTATTAAGAAGCCTGCAAACTAGCAGTCTACATTCTGCATAAGCAGGTATCTCGCTACTTCGCGTATCGTGAGCTTTGGCTAAAATTTGATTTTTCATTAAAAGTAAACGCGGAATTCGTAAACAAATCGATGAAAAACGAAATTCCATTTCGTTTTAAGTTTATTAAATGAAAAACGAAATTCCATTTCGTTTTTAATTTACGATTGGTTACAAGGTAGTTAATTGTTATCATAACAAATATTTATTTGCTTAACGAGTGCTATGTATATTAAATTGTAATGTATGTTCATTATTTATAATGTAAAGACATAAAACTTACATACCTTTATATATTTTATAAAACATAAAATGACAATTTAAATGCAAGCATAAATATGTAAGTATCAACATGACTATCAATTTAAATTAATATAAGTAAAAAATATTATAATATAAATAAAAAAAATTTTAGTATAAATGAAATTGCATCTTAACATAAAATAAAATACATTTTATTATAAATAAAAACGATAATTTTAATATAAATAAAAACATCAATTCAAATAGAAATATCAATATAAGTATTAATATGAATATTATTGTTAGTGAATAAATTTTTAAAATATGTTTCTAGGAATGAGGTTTTCAGATTTTAATGAAAAAAAGAGACGAACATTCTTATCTATACTTCTCAAGGTTTAAAAAAAAATCGAAAAAAAAATCAAAAAACAAGCGTTTACAAACAGGTGTCAAAAGGCGTTTAAAGCAACTGTCAATCAATTTTAAAATGAGCACGGAATATACAGAAGATTGGATGGACAGTATTTAATCATGCGGCTTATCGTCGTAACCATTTTGTTTTTTGTGATTGAAACGTCAAACACGAAAAAACACCACAAACATTTGCACGCGAAAAACATCTTCGACAGCAACAAAAGAAATAGATTTACAAGACCTAGTAGCTATAAGCATCCTCTACAAATAAATACAACTGATTTTGACCGTATTCAATTCTTTAATGAGCGACCTTCATTCTCTAATTCAAAAAAAGTAAAATTGTTCTACAAAAATTTAAATGACAATGAGTTGGTTAAAAAATACAAATATGATGGTGATATTGAAGACAAACAAGTATATATGCCCAAGGATTCTATTGTTAAAACTGCTGGGCAGTTAAATTTAGACATTGATTATCATTTGTTAAACAAAGATATTAAACCACTCTCCAACCTAACAAATGCAACTCAAAACTTGGGCGAACGTTTATCAAACTCAAGCATTAAGGAAAAATCTAGAAAACTTGTTAAGCTTCTCAGTCCTTCTGAACCTCGCTTAAATTCAAGCGAAAAAGTTATGATCGTTAAAAATTCTTCCACGATAAATTGTTCTTCTGAAGAATGTACGCATAATACTGCTCTAAAAATATTACCTTCCCAAGACCGTCAGCAAAATATAAACTCCTCAAAAATTCATCATAACGATGTAAGTGGCGATCATTTACCGTATCCGACTGACGATAAATCCAGCATTATTCACAACGAAAATATTTTAGGTCGAGTAGACCAGCCTATTCTAAGCATAGTTCCTGATAAAAACGACGTTCATGCAAGCAAAGGTATAAATTAAAATGATAATTAAAAGTATATATTGAACAACTAGCAAAAAACAAAAGCGTTAAACACAAAAGCGTTAACTATCAGACCGATCTTTTAATCGCCATTTCATTCTAATTTAGATTGATTTAAAAAAAAAAAAATTCTTCGAGCACATCTTCGAGCGGTAAAATAAAATTATGTAAATCTCTCTAAGAAAAGAAAAAAATGATCTCCGTCAACATGCTCCAAAAGGTGGGCGCCCGTGATTTTGATCATCCAATTAAAGCTAGAAACCCATTTCTTATTGGTTGAGTTTTCACACAAAAAAGATTTTGACATTAAATCGTTCATCAAAATAACTACCGATTTAATTTTTCTATAAATTTAGAAATTTAGTAATTTCTTTTATTTTGTTAATATACATAACATAATATGGTATCTAAATACTACATGACTTCTTAAAAAAAATTAAAAAACTACGTGACGACATTTTGGCGGTAAAGTTTTTTTTAAAAAAAAGTTCCTTTAGAGAAAGTTACGAATCTACGGCATGATGTTAAAAATATGTGACGTATCAACTAAATTCTTCTCCATAAATATTTTTTTGATTTTCCATAAATATATCAAACTGATAAAATATTTTTGTTTGTAATTGGATCATCAATACACTCTCACAAAAAATGTATGAGTACTTAGCTAAAGATAGTATGATAATTTTTAGGCAGGGCTTCAGAGTCTCCATTAAAATTGACAATTTAACAAATTAAATGCTAATGTAAATGACAGTTTTTTTTTACATAGGTGGCATAGAAGATAGAGGATACCATCGAAGTCACTCAGATTTATTAACTTCAGATAGCATTCATCATATAAACTATTTACCTATTCATGATGAATCACAGCATAATATAGACATTCATACAGAATTTCATCATACAAATGCAAGTGGTAAAACATCTTTAAATCTGAAGTACTTTTCAAGTATATATTTGTTACATAAGCTTTCAGCCTGACTAAAAGGCTTTATTTGATATCATGTAAAAATAAATGAACCACGTGTTACTTATAAATTCATATAAATGCAAGAATATCTGAGATTATTTTGAAAAGATAGCCTGTTTCATTATTTGAAATAAATTAGCATAATGGTGAAACTGTTAAAGTTTGTAAAATACTATTAAAAGTGTTTGAAATGAAATTATTTTATCAAAGAATTTGTCATCAAAACATCTAAGAGATTTCCAATGAAAAACTAATGCACTGATAATTTTAGGTAACCTTTTTTTAGAAAATTAGATAATAGGAATTATTGAAATGAGCTTTAAAACATAATATAATTACTTTTATGTTTACAGAAGAAAATGTTTTCTTAGAATGATAACCTTTATGATGTTAGATAATACAGAAGATGATCAGTACTTTCAAAGCTATCCAGAATTGACTGCATCTGAAAAAACTACACACATAAACTATTCACCTATTCATCTGGAGTCACATAAATACTTAGCACCTATTCACACGCATGTGAATCATGCTAGTGGTATGCTTAGTTTTTTTTGTATTTTTACAAGATTAATAATAATATAATTTACAATATAAATTAGAATAATAGTTTTAAAATACAATTGCAATTTTAAAGTATTGATTACTATATAAATTTCAATTACAAGTGTAAATAGCATCAATTACAATGTAAATAATCTTACTACTACTGATCCAACGGTAATTAAAGAATAAAACCAATTATCTTAATATTTCTGAGATTTTTGCTTGTTTTTCATTTACATAGTTGATTTTATCGAGGAGGTGTATTTACTTATATTTTACAACCTATTTTTATATTCAAAGACATTAAGTCTAAATTATGATTACTGGTATTTATATAATAGGAAACAATCACATCAAGGAATATGCAAGTTTTTGTTTATATCTCTTCTGATCAAGCACTGAAGAAAAAGTTTAAAGAAGAAGAATTAAAAAATGATAATAATACTGAAAAAATGTGTTTTTTATCTTGTTTTATATTTAGACTATATGGAAGATGGTGAAACCTTTCCACAAACAAGTCAACCACAAATAATGTCATTAAAAAATACACATCAAATTAATTATTCACCAATGTATGAGGAATCTCACGCTGAACCAATTCATTCTCAAATTCACAAAGTTGGTTAGTAAGCAATTCATTTTCTCAAACCATTTCTATTCTGTTATATTTTTTTTTTTTTGTACAGCTTTCAGTTATTTAGTTTAATATAAAGTTTGTACACATTTATTCCTATGTATAAGTTTTTATTTTTATGTATATAATCTTCTACATAAGGTTTAAAAAGTAAAATAAACAGAAAAATAAGAGTGGTGAAATTCAGTAATATTTAACCTATGATAATTTATTTTTATTATCTTGAACGAGAATTAGAAAGAGCTTTTATTTTTAATTTAAGTCTGTTTTATAAGAATTTCTTCTAAAAAAGATTGCTTTAACATAGGAAATTTTATTCTGATTCTAGATTTTGTCAAGTTGAACAAATTTCTCAGTTATTCATTTAGTGTTAAATTCTTTTAAAAACTCACTGGTAAAATATATACTGTTAAAAAGTTTTTTTGAATGGTTTAGTGTGTTTAAAATGTAAAAGTTTTTTTGAATTGACGCAAAAAGTTAGACAAAGTTATTTTTGAGTTTTTAACTTGAAATTAAAAATACTTTCTGTTGCTTGCATTCTTCTCTGCATTGCTATCTTCTAGGGTATAGAACAAGGCATTCTAAACACAGTAGTCACTTGCCACTTCCTTTCTCTATCTTGCATCAGCATCACCACCACCACAAGCCCAATACAGAGAATATTGAACGCTATACAGAACATAGAACTGGTAAATATTGAATGATCTACCGAACATACTGGTTAATATTGAAAAAAAAAAATTCCAGTGTTTTCTGTTGGTCAGAGTGTGTCAATACATGTGTTAATATATTTGTGTTAGTTTATTCAAAAGTTGATATTTTGAAGAAAAAAAAGTTAGTACATAAGATTTAGTTAAGAAAATATGTGCACATTATAAAAATTTAATTATCTAAGTTTTTATTTTTTTATAATATATAGTGTTTTCAAAAAAAAAAAAAAAAAAAAAAAAGAAAACCATTGAAAGATATTTAGAAGAAAGATCTATCAAAAGGTTCTCTCAGTTGAACCTTTCTTCAAAATATTGTACTAGAAATTCATTATAATAAAAAAAAACAAACTTATGGAACAAAATAAAATAGTTATGATAAAAACCCTTATATATTGTACCTTATTATTATTCCCTTATGTATCTTAAAAAGCCTCCAGTTGTTTTTATAATTTTTTCTTTTTTATCAATTTTGATTGTTTCAAATATTGGTTGGAACTCTTCAAAAATCGTCTCTAGCTTTTACCTCTGGCTGATAAGTTTATGTAAACTTTGAATTGTTAGTCCCTCAAGATGAATATGACATCAAATGTATTTCATTTTGTATCCAAAATCTCACAATATGATTTAAACATGACTAAACTCATTTTAGTTTTCAATCAGTTTCAACTCAACATTTTATATAAATTTCTGTAAAGAATGAATAATCATTGGTTTATAAAATAGATCATTAATAGTTTCTCTTATAATCAATTCAAAATTTTATGCATTTTTTTAAATAAAATTTTTTGGTTTGATTTTAATGTAGACTTTACTTGCTGAATTAGTGAACTTTGAAATCATAGAGAAAAGATTTTTGTATCGGGCAAAAAAAACTTTATGTCTATCTTCTGTGGTTATTTTATTTTTGTTAAATATTTTTTTTATTAGAATTGTTTATATAACAAATTGTAAATAATATTTTTCAGAAACTATAGTATATTTAATATATGTAATTTTTTATCATGGCAGGTGAGTTTTATGAACAGCCTTGTCTTCATGGTGGAGAATACTTTAATATGGGAGAACAAGGGTATCAGTGTGTTTGTAATGAGGGATTTACTGGGGTTCATTGTCAAGGTAACAAAAGTTGTTATGAAATAATTATTTAAATACTAAGCAAAGCTGCAAATATAATTTTGGTGTAAATATGAAATAATAAAAAATTTATCCTCTTTGTTTTAGTTCTTTTGATTTTTAAATCCATAGCTTAAATCATATAGGCCATTTTCTAATAGAAATAAATTATTGTTATCCTCAACCTTGCTTCAATGGTGGTGCGTGTCATCCTGTGGTGCACGATCCTTTCTTTATTTGTCAGTGCAAGGTTGGATTCATAGGACCAATATGCAACGGTGTGTTTCAATATTGATTTTTTTTTTAATAAGCATTCATCAGAATCTGTGTTGAAAGGTTTTCAGCTAATCTGATTATGATTGAGAGAAATGATATTTTTCTGAAGTATATCATCATCACTCTATCAAATCAGAAAACTTTTTTTACAGCTGGAAGCTTTTTAAATCTTTTCATTGATTGGTTTATTTCAAAAAGAAACCAATCAAAGAAAAAAAAAAAGAAAAAAACAGACTGAATAACTAATGATAATCAAAAACAATGAATGACAGGATCTGGTAACAATCAGCAACAAATAAAATAAAGATGTTCAACAATTAACTATTGGAGTTTGTTGTTATTCATGGAAAAATATTTGTTACCTACTAAAAGTTTGGATCAAAGTTAGTGAAAATAAAATGCTTCATGCTTTAAAGAATAATCTAATACCAGCAATTATTTTTTTAAAAGTTTTTTAAAAGTTAATTAGTAACTGTCTGTTTTATTTTTAGTTTAGTGTTTTGTTAATTGAAAACTTATTGCAATAATCTGAAACTTGTGATATCATTTTATTGGATAATTTCTATTTACTTGACATTTTTGTATTTTATTTAAAGATACAAGTCCATGTCATCCAAATCCTTGTAAAAATGATGGAGTATGTTCTCATAACGGCACTGCTATTACATGTGATTGTACTTCAAGATACACTGGGGCATTTTGTGAAAGTAAATATTTTCCTATTTGTTTTCTTCTTGTTGTTGATGATATTTCCATTCATATAAATTTTTCAAATCCTGCTAACTATACAATATGAAAATTGTAGAGTTAAAAAACTGTCTACCTAACCCCTGTCAGAATGGAGGATCATGCATGGAATTAGATGGTGAAGGCAAGTTTAAATGTCAATGTCAATCACCATGGAAGGGAGCTCTCTGTACAGGTTTATCTAATTTCTAAATATAATTTTAATTTCTTTGTAATTAGTTTTAATTACATTTTTTAAGAATAACCTCTTGTTAGATTTGTAAGATATGTTATTATTGAAACAGATGTATCATGATGTAACATGATGTAACTCATGGTGCAACATGATATTTCATATCATTGTATCATATTTCATATCATTGTGTATACTGATATGAAATGTGAAACAATTGACTTTTCACTAAAACTTAATTTTGAAAAAAGGACTTAATTTTGAAAAACTTTAACACAAAATTATAATAAAATTGTATTAAACTATACTAAATTATAATAAAATTACAGTCAGTTTTAATAAATGAATTTGAAGGCTTAATCCCTAACTTACATTCTTGCTTCCTGCTGCTGGGTTTGGATGTCTAAAATGTAAGCTAAGAAATAATGTTAACTTTTAATGACCTCCTCAATTTTATATTGCAAATTAAATATTTGAAATAAAACTCCTATTTTCAGACTTTGATTATTGCAATAAAAACCCATGTGAAAATGGTGGTGTGTGTCTTGAAGGTTCTGGTAATTTTTCATGTAAATGTCCAATTGGCTTTAGTGGTGTCATGTGTCAAGGTAAATATTTTTTATCTTATATGCCTATGAACCAATCAAGTACTTTTTTTGTTCACCTTTTAACCTTTCGCCACTTAAAAATGAAAAGCATGAAAGAAGGGATAAAGTATCACAAAATAAGAATTTACACCCCAATCTTTTTGACTAAGCTAACAAGTAGTAAAAGAAAAATTTTGAAGTTTCTTTAATGTAACTTTTTATTTTTGTTTAGACCATGTTTGTTTACCTAATCCTTGTCTAAACGGTGGGACTTGTTTGGAAAGTGGAAATAAATTTAAGTGTTTGTGTCCCAAGTGGGCTTCTGGTGAACTCTGTGAAGGTTACTTTTAAATTATTTTTCTTTTAACCAATAATATTAGAGTTTCAATTTGAAAAATTAACTTTATTAGTTTTGTTATTTTTAGGTATTAGTAATTAATAATTATTAATAATTAAAAGTATCAATAATTATTAATTAATAAAAATTAATTATTATTAATAATTAAAAGTATTAATAATTATTAACTACTAATACTTATTAATAATTAAAAATAACAAAACTAATAAAAAATGATAAATAAAAAAAACAAAATTTATTAAAAATTTTGTTTTTTTTATTTATCATTTTTTACTCTGCTAATAGCTAAACTTAATAGCTAAGTGACTTCATTTTAGATAAATGCTAAATAGTTAATTAAAAATTTAATAAATTAATAAATTAAGTGTTTAGAGTTCCAGTTCTTATTCTCATATTTTTCTGTGGTGATTCTCTATTATATATATATATTTTTCTGCAGTGATTCTCTATTAAATAGATTTTGCAACTTCAAGTGGGTTGTATGAGTTGCAAACTACCAAACAGTTGTCATAATTTTCTTTTGACTGGCATTCAGTTTTACAAAAATATTTTGGAACTTCATCAACCGTTGTACTAGTTCTTATCTTCATTAAATATTGCAACATAATTAAGAAACGGTTAATTTTTGTTGCCTCAAAGTTGAAACTTCATAGAGGAGTTTTTTATATTCATTTGGTTTGTGTTATGCCCATTTGTCAAGTTTTTTAGTTTTTCTACTTGTTTTAGGCTCAATTTTTTAGGCCCAAATTCTTCACAAAATTTTCAACTAATGTAGCTTGCTTAGATTCAGCTAATAACTTGAGTTTTGCAACATCATTTATAGCTAAGTTATGTATATATATATGAACATATATATATATATATATATATATATATATATATATATATATATATATATATATATATATATATATATATATATATATATATATATTTATATATATGCATATATATAATTTAGCCATATATATGCATATAACTATGTATGTATGTATGTATGTATGTATGTATGTATGTATGTATGTATGTATGTATGTATGTATGTATGTATGTATGTATGTATGTATGTATGTATGTATGTATGTATGTATGTATGTATGTATGTATGTATGTATGTATGTATGTATGTATGTATGTATGTATGTATGTACCTATCTATATATGTATGTATGGTACATATTTATATTACAGCGGTGGCCAAAAATTAAAGACCACTCATTTTTTTTTCAAAATTTATTTTTAACCTTAGTATAATTTTATTTTGGAAAAAGGTATCAAAAAGAGAAAAACATTTTTAGAAAGAATTTTTATTGTATTTTATATTTATTATAAAAGAATTTATAATTTTTTTACAAAATAATGTTAAAAAATTAAAAAACTGACTAGTAAAAAATATAAATGGGAAAAAAAATTGGACAAAATTTTAAGACCATTTTCAAAAATATTACAAAAAGCAGTAAAAAAATAATTTAGAAACGTGTTGTTCCTCCATTTGTTTTCAAGCACTCTTGTACTCGTTCTGGCATTGAATTCATTAAAGTTTTGATTACTTCATCAGGCACATTTTTCAAATGATGAGAGATAGAAGATTTCAAATCTTCCAAATTGTAAAGTTGTTCTTTACCAAGCTTTTGATCAAGCCATGACCATAAATTCTCTATTGGATTCAAGTCTGGACTATTGGCAGGCCATGGAAGCACTTGAATTTTATTAGAATTGAACCAATCGCTAACAACATGCGCTTTATGACACGACGCATTATCTTGCTGGAAAATAAATCCATCTTGCAACTGCCATAAATCAATGCTAGGAATAAGCGAGTTTTCCAAAATTTCGATGTACCTTTCTTTGTTGAGTCTACCATCGAATAAATGAAAAACGCCAACTCCATAGGCACTCATACAGGCCCAAATGCCTATTGAACCACTGCCTTGTTTTGTTCGTTTCAAAATGCATGATTCATCGAACCGTTCGCTTGGAAGTCTACGCAACATTACGCGACCTTTTCTGTTGTCTACCTCAACATTCATTTCATCACTAAAGACCACACGGCTCCACTGATCTGTTGACCAATTTTTATGTAGTTTGCACCACTCTTTCCTGGCAAATTTTTGTTTTTTATTTAAGCGTGGTTTTTTTGCAGCAGCACGCCATAAATAATTTAAATTGTGGAGGACCCTTCACACAGTTCTAGGGCTTGCTTTCAGACCATTTGACAGTGTCCATTTCGTAGACAAGTCTGTAGATGATGCTCGTCTGTTTTCTTTCATTAATCTCACTAACGAGCGAACATCACGGTCATTTGAAATTTTATTGCGTCCAGTCCTAGGACGATCATTAATTGACTGGGTCTCTTTGTATCGTTGAATTATGTTAATAATGCAAGAGTGAGACCTTCCGAGCTTTTCTGCTATTTGTCCGATGCTATAGCCTTCTTCTTTTAATACAAGAGCCGCGTATCTGTCTTTTTCTTCGATCTTTGCACGCATTTTTGCAATATTTTTACATCCTTATTGCAATTCAAAAAATAAATGTTTATTTGATATCGAAACTCAGGTTTCCACATTTTATTTTATAGCCAACGTAATAAGCAATTAAGAGAGTTTAAAAAAATAATGGATTATTATTTTTAATAAGTGCAAATTAAAGATTTGAAAGTGGTCGTTAAATTTTGTCCAATTTATTTAAAGAAGATTTATAAGTACTCATCAGTTTTTTAACAAGTTAAACACTATTTAATTAAAATTAGATTAAAAAAATTATACCACTTTAATCCGTATGTTTTAATTAACAAGATATTAAAAAAAAAAATTTAATATGTCAATTAGAATCTTCTTAATTTTAATTGAAAGATTAAGAAACCAACTAAAAAATGAGTGGTCTTTAACTTTTGGCCACTGCTGTATAAAACGTTATAAATTAATGTTATCGTACTGGTTTTTAATAATTTAGAAAACAAACCCTGCTTAATTAATCCTTGTTTAAATGGTGGGAAATGTGTGGATGGAAATTCAGGATTTCAATGGTCATTTGGTGCACTTCAATACTACTGTCTTTGCAAGCCACCTTACAAAGGGGTCAACTGTGAGCGTGAGTGCAGTTGTTTTTGAATCTGAATTCTTTTGAGAAACAGTGTATTGTGTTATGATAAGATTTTAGATTTCATCTAAGCTAATTGAGCAATAATCATGTGCCTATTATTTTTATGATCTAATATAAGCAGCAATATATGGTATTTTAATACTAGTTTGATAAAAACATAGCATGCTGTTGCAAACATTTAAGTATATAAGTAAATCAGTGCAATATTTAGTGTTTGTTATATTAAATAAAATTAATACAGTGCTGTTTTCCCCATTGATGATTAGTGTTGTTATTAAACTTTAGTATACTTATCTAAGTAATCAAGTTTTTGCAAACTGTGAAAGGTTTAATAACTTAAAATAGTGAAAGTGAGAAAGTCTTAAAAACTCAAAGTCTAAATAGCTTTTGTTACTTCATGAATTCCATTGGTATTAAAAAATGTAACATTGGCTTGTAAAAAAAAATAGTAAAAAACTGGCTTGTAAAAAAAAAAATAGTAAAAAAATTTGGTTCTTTTTTTATCTTATGTTAGCTATGTGACCTTAAAAGAAAGTAAAAGTTTGCATAAACTTTATTTATAGACCATGGCTGCAAACACTGTGACAAGAATGCACATTGTGTAGTTGATCATTGCGTCTGTGATCCAGGATATGAAGGAAATGGTTTATTGTGCCATAGTATGAGTCTAATTCCTTTTATTTCTTATCTTTCAAGTTACAGGGTGTAGCAATGATTCTCAAAATTTTAGAACATTTTTCAAAATGAGTTTTTAAAGCATGAAAAAATTTTATTTATGGAATGATAATAAAAGAAAAGTTGAAGATAATTGCTTTCCCCACCTTAACATTCAATTTGGTCTCCTTTTTTTTTAATCACTGCCTCAAGCCTAGGACAAAAGAACTGGCAGGTGCTGATTATATAGTCATAGACAATGAATTCCAAACACAAGTAATGGATGACTTTAGTGATTTGACTTTTGAGTGAGACTTTTTTCAAGCCTTTTTCTTAAATATGCTCCATATTGTAGTCAAGGGTATTCAGGTCAGTGTTTGATAGTGTTTAGGCCAGAAATCAGTTATATATTCCTGAAGATATTGCTGGGTTTTTCTGGACCCATGACAAGGTGCAATGTCCTGTTGAAAAATGTAATTGCCTTCTGGGAATATCTTCTTCAGCCATGGCACCACATAATGTTTTAGTAAGCTGATATACACATCAGTGGTAACTTTTTCTTTCTCTTTGATGTAAATTGGTTGACATTTCTCTCCATTAGAAACAATGATTTCTAGCATCATGATGGACTGAGGTCAACACTAAAACGTTTTTCATTTGAGAAACTTTTGTCTGTTAAAGAACCATGGCTTTTCAGCTGATTCAGAAACTTCTTTGATGGATGCAAGCTCAAAGTTTATAACCTTTCTGACAAAATTAGGCATATAGGTCAGGCAACACTGACTTTTTTAAGTGTTTTTAGAGTTCTTCTGACTATCTTCTTATCAACATTGAACAGTTTTGCTGTCTTTCTGATGGATGTAGTAGAATTCTTTTCAACATGCTTTTCAAGCTTTTTAGTGAACTTTTTATCAACTTTTTTGTTCATGAGAAAGGGCATTTGGGCTCTCTTTAGCATTGTCACAATTTTTCACTTTGTAAAATGTAGTCTTACACACTTTAGAAGTACAAATCTTTTCACACGCAGACAAACCCACATAAACTAAATTTAAAACTTCAGTTCTTTCGGCTTCAATTGTAAAACTTTAAACTAAAATATTTTTTGTTCACAATTTTATTCTAATCTAAGACGTTCATTGAACATTAACTAACTAAATTGAATTGTTGAAGTTATTTATTTACATCATAAAACCTAGTCAATAAATATTTCGCAAATTGCTGCCACAACCTGTATTTGCTTCTTTCTTGCTTATGCTCATGCTTTTTCATATTTGGGCAAACATTTTCTTTCTCTCTGATGTTTGTTGTGTCTTGTGATTTGGGTGATGATAGTGGTGTCTTAGGATTGGTTTAAGCAAATCAAATAAATTGTACCATTTAAAATTAGTTTTTCTCCACTATTGTTATTATTTTCTGATATGAAATATTTTTTAAGGAACAGAATTAGAAATAAATTTTTATCTTTTTAAAAATATTTTTAGAAAAAGAAAATTCATGCCATCCTAATCCATGTTTCAACAATGGACAATGCAGAGAATCTCCAGCCAGTTGTGAGGGTGACAACTGTTGGTTTACTTGTGTCTGCTTGCCACCCTATCTTCCGCCTCTATGCAAAGGTTAAAAAGTTGCTAGTTTTTTCTTCTTTAAGTTCTTTTTTTAATTCTAATCTTTTAAAAATAAAATGACCTATAAAGAAAAACATTAAAAATTTTGGCAAACTGTGTAAAAACAAGCTACACAAAAACACCTAAAGACAGAACATGCATTCAAGATCCATTATAGAGTCAGTGTTCTTTTATTAAATATTAAGTGAAAAGTGGATTAAATCTTTATTTTTCTAAGTAGTTTATTATTTATAAATATGTTTCCTAATTTTTAAACATGAGTATGCAGAAATAAAAAAAATATGTTATTTTACTTAAGTTTTGACTGAGATTTAAACTGCTGTAAATTTTTTAGAAGCAAACCCATGTATTTTACTTAAGTTTTGACTGATTTAAACTGCTGTAAATTTTTTTAGAAGCAAACCCATGTATTCCTAATCCATGTGAAAATGGTGAATGTCAATCAGTTGGAGATGGTAATATAATATGCAAGTGCAATGAAGGTTTCAAGGGTAAACGCTGTGAAGGTTGGTTATTAGAAGCTTTTTTTTTACAGTAAAAATATGCTACATCCATCGTAAACTCATCTGTTAAAGTTTCTTACTAAATCTTACTAAAGTACAACACGAAATGTATATATTAAATACATTAATGCCTACATTTATACTAATAAGTTGTTAAAAAAAAAATGAAAACAAACCTGTTATATAATTATTAATTTTTTAGCTCTGACCAATTAAAAATTAATTTTTAGTTGGTTGTACACTAGGGTTAAAAATATTGAAAAAAAAAGTTTTTTTCAATTTTGTCTTTTAAATTTAAAAATGTCTTTAAAATGTTAATATATCATAAATAATATTTGAATAGGCCTAACCAATCAGTTTTAATTCTAAACAATTTTATTAGATAAATTAAATCTTCTATTTTGAGGATTTGTAATAATTTTCTAATTATGGTTGATTATAAGTCAAGTGAAATGTTTTTAAAAAATTAGAAACATGAATGCAAAATCTTGCTATTGATGCATCAAAATGATGCATCAATAGCAAGATTTTGCATTCATGCCTAAATGATGCAGAAGAAAGATTTGAAATGTAGAAAAATCAGTTTTTTCTACATCACAAGCAGCTTTTTCACATCAAATCAGTTTTTTCTACATCACAAGCAGCTAAGTTTGTGACAAAAAAAGTTACTTTCAATTAACAAAACTTTTTATGTCAATAAAGTAAATAAAGACAATAAAGACATAGATGTTCTAGTGTTATCAAAATCAGGTATTTGATGAGCAGTTACAAAGAAATGTGAAGAAATTAAACTTAATAATATAAATTCTGCAATTTCTGCCTTCATTATGATGGTAAAAAAAATGCAAATCATGAGTTTCAAGAAGTGTGCTTGAAGAGTTCATTAATTCAAATTGTGTGTATAAAAATGCAGATCATCACAAGATTTTTTCAATTAAGTAGAAAGTTTGTTGAATGAATTTAATGCATGGGAAAATTTTTAAATGATTATGTGACACAACAGTATTGAACACTGGGTAGCTGAGTGGAATCATTGTGAAACTAAAAAATACAATGCTTAACAGAGGTTTCAATAAACCACAGTATATTGGTTGCCAACATCATTTTCTTGATAGAATAACAAAACTCGTGCTTAAATTTTTTAATTCAACTTTGTGGTAAAATTTTATGATAACTTGTTGGAGTCCAACAAACCAGAAACTGAAATGGAAGTTATTGAATATCCAGGATTTAAAGATGATTAAAAACTTTTTTTTTTGAGTTGTATAGAGCATTCTGTTTCTAGAAAATATCACTTATCAAATTGTGTAAATCACCATCTCTACACAAAACCAAATGGAATTCTTAGGCTATATATGCTCTTGTTTCTTAATTCCTCAACTACCTCTTGAATCTCAAATGCATGGCAAAAAACCTGGTTTTTAAGCTAAACTTTTAAATTTTTAAAGATTTAAAAGATTTTATTTACTTCTACTACAGACAAAAATAACTTTTTTTTTGTCATAACCTTTAACTATTCACTATAAATAACATTAAAAAATTTAAAATACAAAATAAATTCTAAATAATTTAATATTGTAAATGTTGATAAGGTATTTAATTTGAAATCAATGAAAAAAAAAACTTCTGAAAATATTTTGAATTATCATATGAAGAAGTTTAATTTTCCGAGTAATGATTTGCTAGCTTTGACTCTTTTACCCTCTTTTATACTTTTAGGTACAAAGTTCTAAAATTTAAAACGAAATGAAAAAATATTTTTAGAAGTAGATGCTTGCTTACCTAACCCTTGTCAACACAATGGTAAATGTCATTCCGTGAAAGGCATAGCAGAATGCATTTGTGAAGGAATGTGGAAAACCCCATTCTGTAAAGGTTTCTGGAAAAATATTTTTAACATTTTTATTAAAATAAAATAAATATGTTACTTTAGATTTTAGGTAATATTTTACAATATTTGAACTGTATTTCTACAATATTGCTGTTAAATAAGGTAAAATTAAAAACTAAGGAATAAAGTAAGTAGAAGTTGAAACCATTGTTGTGCAATTTAACTTTGCCCTGTTCATGTTTTTGCTAAATTTTGAATGTGATGATGCTTTTTTTGCAGAATGCGGATGTCCAGCACCTCACATTACAGGAATCCCAGATATGTCATGTTCGTTAAATGGCGCATGCACTTGTCCAAGACAATGGGTACCAGATATGGTCAAAGGTGTTTGTTCAAAAACAGGTACTTAACTTCTGATGACCATAAGATTGCCAAATGACATTTAACTTAAAAATGTACAGTTAACCAGACACTGTTAAAATTTTATTTGTTCAAGCGTCTCCTGGTTGTAATTCACCATGCTGCACTTTACCATGTGATAATGGAGGCACATGTGTAGATCTTCCAAATGGTAGCTTTAGATGTTATTGCAAAACAGGTACAACTGGGAAAGTTTGTCAATTTAAAACAGGTAAACTTTTGTCAAATTTGTTTTTATTAGGTATAGTTTACACTTTTTTGTTGTTGCTGTATCAATTTTATTTAACTTTTTATTAGTTTGTAACCCAAGCCCTTGCATGAATGGCGGAATATGTTCAGAAAAAGATGGGAAGTTCTTAGGATGCTTATGTCCACCAAATTTTCTCCCTCCATATTGCATGAATCCAGATATTCGAGGGAACTTTTATGGTAGATCTTTTTAATTGAAGGTTTGAGCTTACAGGGTTTTAAAATGAAGGTTTGAGCTTACAGGGTTAAAAGATTAAAGTAACTGGAGAAGCAATTCAAAGAAATTTTTTGTAAAAAATCTTTTAAAAAAAAATTTTGTAAAAAAGTTAATTTAATTATGATATAAAAATGTTTAAATTACTTTAGGTCCTATTTTGTCTCAATCCAGTACCACAGGATTAACAATGCCATATGGTTTGTGCAACCCCAATCCATGCTTCCATAAAGGAGTCTGCATACTAAATAGAGGTGGTTATGACTGTGTGTGCATACAAAGATATACAGGTCCTCATTGTGAAGGTAGGCAAGTTTGATTTCCCATAATACTAGTAATAACGATAGTAATATCAGTAACACTAAGTACAAAAATAAAATAATATTAACAATAATAATAATAATAATAATAATAATAATAATAATAATAATAATAATAATAATAATAATAATAATAATAATAATAATAATAATAATAATAATAATAATAATAATAATAATAATAATAATAATAATAATAATAATAATAATAATAATAATAATAATAATAATAATAATGATAATAATAATAATAATAATAATAATAATAATAATAATAATAATAATAATAATAATAATAATAATATCAATAATAATATCAATAATAATGATAATGATAATAATGATAATGATAATGATAATGATAATGATAATGATAATGATAATGATAATGATAATGATAATGATAGTAATAGTAATAATAATAATAATAATAATAATAATAATAATAATAATAATAATAATAATAATAATAATAATAATAATAATAATAATAATAATAATAATAATAATAATAATAATAATAATAATAATAATAATAATAATAATAATAATATCAATAATAATATCAATAATAATACCAATGAAAATATCAATAATATTATCAATAATAATACCATAATAATAGCAATAGTATTAAAAATGACAATAATAGAATTAGTGTTAGTGAACTGAAACTTTCGGCTTTGGCCGAAACCGAAACCGAAATTTTTGGTTTAACAATCATTTATTCAGTTTCATCCGATATCAACACAAAAAAAAGCTTAATTCACAATTAAAAGCAGGAACCACAGTGTGTTTACAAGTTCACTAAGTGTCTAAATCATTCACTTCAATCAGTTAACAAAAAAGAGTTTTTTACTCCAGAGTGTTGTAAGCTTGATAGAAAAATGTGGAAAACTTTGTATTCATGCTTCTTATTCAAATTCCTTCTTTGCTGAACTCTACAAACAACAAGAGATTCAAATGAACAGTTTTGACAGGCTCGTACTTAAAAATGATGTCTAAACACGCTGGAATTCAGCTTATTACATGCTTGAGAGAACTTTGTATTTGAAATCTTCAACAGCTACCACACTGCTCATCCATCCTTCCAGGGGCATTGAGTTCAGTGTAAAAGATTCGAAGCTGGTAAAAAGCTGATAAGCATCTTAGCGATTTTCGATGCAGCCACCAAATTACTCTCTGGAAGACATGTTCTACTTTTTATTTAATTATGCTACATGGTTATTGTTTAGAGATATGTAAAATAGTTTTTTTGACTTTAATTTGTTGATCATAAAAGGTTTAGGGATTTTTAACATTCTTTTTCAAGTTTCGGCCTGTATAATATAATATATAATATGTTTAATAATATAATGTATAATATGTTTAGGCTATGGCTCAAATTTCGGTTTCCTTCGTTCAATAGTGTTAGTGCTAAAGAAAGTGATGATGCATTAATAATAATACATAATTATTATTAGTAGCAATAATAGTAAATAGTTATTAGTTAAAATAATAAAAATAATAGTAATGATATTAATAAAAATAATAATTAACAATAACAATAATGATAGTGATGATGATGATGATGATGATGATGATGATGATGATGATGATGATGATGATGATGATGATGATGATGATGATGATGATGATGATGATGATGATGATGATGATGATGGTGATGGTGATGGTGATGGTGATGGTGATGGTGATGGTGATGGTGATGGTGATGGTGATAAAAATAATAATAATAATAATAATAATAATAATAATAATAATAATAATAATAATAATAATAATAATAATAATAATAATAATAATAATAATAATAATAATAATAATAATAATAATAATAATAATAATAATAATAATAATAATAATAATAATAATAATAATAATGATATTAATAATAATAATAATAATAATAATAATAATAAAAACAATAATAATGATAATAATAATAATAATAATAATAATAATAATAATAATAATAATAATAATAATAATAATAATAATAATAATAATAATAATAATAATAATAATAATAATAATAATAATAATAATATAATAATAATAGTAATAATTAACAATAGTAATAATGAGAATGATGATCATAATGATGATCATCATAACATCATGATCATCATCATGATGAAAAGTTATAGTAAATAGTTGTAAAAATAGTAGCAATTCTATACACTTCTTATAATATTATTTAGTTGATAGGTGTGCAAAATGCCACATACATGCTCGTTGCATAATGGGAGAATGCAAATGTAAAAAGGGCTGGATAGGAAATGGTTTAAATTGCATACAAGGTTCGTCAATTTATTTAGTCAATATCAATCTTAATGTTATTATTTGGTTTAACTGGAGTTTTTCTCAAAATTTTGTTAATTTACATTTAAAAAAATTTTTCGCTCTAAAAAGTTTTAGATGTGTTTCATTTTAATTTTTTTTTGTCATAGAAATGTGTGAGGAAACATGTGTAGAATGGTCAACTTGTATAAACGGTAATTGTGTGTGCAATGCAGATGTCCCTCATATAAGTCACAAATGTGTCCGTAAGTTTAACTTCTTTTTATACCAATCCAATACATAGTTCAATCTAAATCACTCATCGTTTCCTTAAGCTCAAAGCATTTGGGGTCTTTCTCAAAAAGAACTTTAGTACAATCAGAAAAAATGAGAATCAAACCAAGTTGTGATCCTGACTACACATATATGTAATTATTTGTGTAAATTTGATGATATACTTACATATTAAAACAAAATTTACCTTTTTTTTTCTATAAGCGCTTGTTACTGACTTTGAAGTCGATGACTTTGATGACGATTCTGACCGAACTGACAAAACAGTCCATCCCACGCCGACTTTTGTTTCACCATTGTTAATAACTCATCAAACTGTTCCTACCCGAAGACCAAAGGTGAAAGGTACAACTAATGCTAGCAAGAAAACTTCGCATACTACTGGCCCTTATAAAAGCAGCATAACTTCGACCCCCAAGACTGGCGGTGGAGATGGATCTGGACCTCCTAGTGGATCTTTAGCTTCACATTTTATTTATAAAACGTCGTTTTTTGAGAGTTTTTTAAATGAAAATTAAAGTAAGATAATTTTGTATATATAAACTTATGTCATTTAACATTTTCCGTGTCTGTTTAAAAATTAAATTTTAGAAAATTGATGAAAATTCACACACACACACACACACACACACACACACACACACACACACACACACACACACACACACACACACACACACACACACACACACACACACACACACACACACACACAACACACACATAAAAACACAGACACACACAAAAACACACACACATGCACAAATAAACGCACACACGCACATATAAACGCACACATAGATACACGCACGCACTAAAGTGACCCAAAAAAGTTATTTAAATAAATGAACAAGCACTCCCTCTTATTGCGTTTATGGTTTTAATAAAACCAAGTTTCATTAAAAATTAATCATATTAAGTACTGCCGCCATGTTAAAAGTTCAGATTTTTATTACATCCTAAGGTATATATGCAACATTTAATAACTTAATTTGTAATCCAACTCAAACCATTAACATTCGGCCGAAAACTAGTAGACAAATACGTAAAATAGAGCAAAATATGTTTGAACAGCAGCGCATCCCATTATCTTGTTTGCACAACACTTTCAGAGCCTGAATGAAACTAGATAATTACGCTTCTTAAAACGCCACTACACCGAACAGTCACTCTTAAAACGCCACTACGCCAGATAGTTGCTTTGACCTTTATATATATAACGGGTGGTTACTATATGTATGTATATATATATATATAACGGGTGGTTACTAAAAATCCGGACTGACTTTAAAGTGCCACAAGCTAAATTTTTACTTTTAAATGCCACAAGCTAAATTTTTTTTTTCATGCTTACATCCATTTTAAAACTCATTTAGTTTTGCTATAAGTTAATTTACTTGTTTTTAGATAACTATTTTAAATTAAGAAAAAAATGGTGTCCAAGCAAGAAGAGGTAAGAAAACGGATTTACGAGTTCTGCTTGAATAAAATAAAATTGCAAGGTAAAAAGTTCACCGCAGATCATTTCAATGCTGAAAGAATTCCAAGAAGTACTATCTAAAATATAATCGTTCTGAGACGTTTGGCCAAAATCATGACCCCCAAGGTCATCAATCGTCTGCAAACCATGTTTGACCACTGACTGGGTTTCGATTAGGCAAGCCGGTCAAAAATTTAGATGCACTCATTCACTCGTCATTAAAACTCTTGCCATGTACACTGAAATCAAAACCTACACCAAAAATAGTATACCTGACCAACAAGAGGGCCAGAAAGAGTGAATCAAGACCGGCATTGATTATCTTTATCGCGATTTTCAGGGAATATCGGTCATCCTTGATGACGAGTATTACTTTATGCTGTCGCACTCGACGATCAATGGACATGGCACCTATTACTCCAGTGACAAAGACAAGACTCCACCGAGCGTTAAATATCGCAAAAAGCGCTAGTTCGAACCTAAGGTGCGAGTTTAGCTGGCCGCTTCTGATAAAGGTATTTCCGAGTCAGTTTTCCTCCCCAGCGGCCTCGCAGTCATTAAAGCCATCTATAAAGAGAATTTTATCAAGAAGAAATTAGTGCCGTTCATCAACGCTCATCATACCGATGATAATTATGTATCTTGGCCGGACCTGGCGTCATCGCATTACGCCAAAACCGTGATCGACTTCTAAGAAGCCCATGATATTAATTTTGTCAAAAAAGTTGACAATCCGCCAGCCGTGCCAGAGTGTCGCCCAATTGAAGACTTTTAGGCTATTTTGAAAGGCAAATTGTATGAGGGTAACTGGCAAGCAAAAAACATAAAGCAACAACAAACCAAAAAAAAGCTTTGTCTGAAAAAAATTGACCTTGACCTTGTATTTTTACTTTTTGGGTCAACTCGTCTTAGAGTTGCCCGAATCCAAAGAATGGACTGGTAGAGGACAAATTTAATTGAAATAACTAAAACTCTACTTAATAATATTTTTATTTAATCTCTAGCTTAAAGACTAAAGGAGTAATTGCCCTTGAAAGTCAGTCCGGATTTTTAGTAACCACCCGTAATTGATTTGCTGATTTGTTAACAAATGTATATTTTTTTCTTTAGCTAATACAAGCTTTGCAAGTTCATCACCGAGTGATCTTCCCGATGATTGACTTTTCATTTAACAAACAAATTTTCACTTTGCAACGTGGCAACGGCTAATTAGGAATCGAACTTCCCCTTGAATTTACTGCTTACCTATACTAAGTTTCATAAATAAAAACTTTGACGTTATTTATTATAATTTCTTCCAAAACTGCATCGTTTTTTAGCAATAGTATTTATTATGGAAGAAAAAGACAACGAACGGATGAGCGTTTTATGAAATTTAAAAACCTACCATCAACAGATCATCATTCACTAGCAAGCAGAGACGATTCAAGGTTTACGAAAGGTTTTTAGAGCATCAAGCTATAGAGTGCAAAGGGTTCAAACCTCCTAATTACTTTCAATAAAGAGAGTTTCTGTTAGAATTATGTTTGTAGACCTTTTTTTACATTAAATAAGCGCGTTTATCTTTAAGAGTAAAAGTTAAAGTCTTTGAGCAGTGGTTCTTCGAAAAAAGGAACTGAACAGGGTAATGGAAAAAATACTAAACCATATGCAATTATAGCCTCAAACTGCAGTTTTGTAATTCAATTTTAAAAGATGTATCAATAACATCAGTAATTGTACAACAACAACAACAAGCAGAGCTATCATGGTAGTAATCGCTGCTGAAGCTGGATTTCGTTTCCAGTTTAACACAGAATAAACAGGCTGATTGGTAGCAAAGTTGAATATCACTGTGACGGTTACATATAAGCCTGCAACAATCCAAGTATATAAAAAATGATGAAACTTCAGTGGAATTCTGTGAAAAGCGAAATCAATTATTAACAGACAAAAAGATATTCCGTGGTCATTTATACTACTAAAAGCCAGCAAACTCGTTGAAAAATCATTTGCATTTGCAACAAACGCCCAGTACATTATGAAGACCAGACTACAGGTCAGATACGTCAAGTTAAACCAAAACCAAAACACCTTCAGATGAAGAGTAATGAAAATGTCATGTATAATACAAAAATGAAACCTACAGCTTGTATAAGAGCCGGGGGTGCACCACAACACTAAAGGTTTAAAAAATACCATAAATAGGAACAATGATAATAATCAATAAAATTCGTAAATCATTTTATAAAGGTATGACATCACCAAAAATCTTAATTAAAATGAAATGGAACAAAGCTTTGGTATTTTTATCAAAAAGTTTTTGTTAATGAATAATATATTTGTTAATATATCTTTACTAAAGTATTTTTCTTTTTTATAACATTAAATTAAAAAAAAAAAAAAAAGGACAGGAGAAACTTGTTTAGTTTTAAACTTATTTAAACATAAAAACGTTTTATTAAAAAGAGAAAAACTTACGTTTGTCGACAAAAATTCTTCTCTTTCATAGTTAAACAAAAAGTTCTTTGACTTTAGCTCTGCTGTCAGACGTTGAAAGAACTCTGTTTTTCTATTTATAAAGCTACTAAATGTTAGTTAATCAATCGGAAGCAACAAACTTCATTAAGTACAAAAATGTGTACTATGTGTACTATGCTGTGAAAACTTTAATCTCTCAGCGTGGTTGTGTGTGTGTGTCTATTTATTAGGTCTCAACCAATCATTTAAAAAATGAATTCGCGGTGAAAACAATCAAATGTATAACAAAGAACCTTAGATTCGTTGAAATTCAATCAAGCAACCTGTAATATTCGCGTTCAGTTGTTGTGAAAATAAGTTAGAAATAGCAAAATAGTGGTTGCGATTTATAATTTATAAAAATCTAGTCAAGAAGATCGATGCACTTGTATTTCATAAAGGCGCATGAATCTTCTTGATTAGATTTAATTTATGTTCTACTTTATAAGTTTCTACCATGATCCAAATTTTTTAATGAATTCCCAGTTAGTTTCCGATTGTGAAAGAGGGTAAAAAAAATAAAGCATACCGCAAATGACCAATTAGCCCCCGCGAGCATATTTAACAACTTGACATTTAGGTTTAGGATCTTTTTATTGGAGGTTTGCTTTTCAAAACAAAAATTGTAAGTTTTTATAGAATGTTGATGTTTACATTTTCACGAATTTTTTGTGCGTTGCAAAAATTGCCATTTTGAAGGTCATACCTTCTTATGCTTTTTACAAACTTTTTGTGATAAATAGGGATTTTGTATAAATTACATATTTTGTATAAATTACATATTTTGTATAAATTACATATGGTCCTTTTCTTGACATTTGAAAGTGTCATTACAGACGAGACGAACACAAAGAAAGGAATTGAGGCTAAAATAGCACGTGACCTAACGGGTGCTGAGTATTTACAGCGTTTCGCCTTGATCAAGCTGATATGTACAATATGTGGATAGAAATTAATGCTATTGCCATAATGTGGATGACCTTAAAGGAATGTGATTTGGACATTTAATCTTCTGATATCTGTTAATTTTTGTGTCAACCGTATTCTTAATCAAAGTTTCAGATTGCATTTTTAAAGATTGAACCCAGCTCACCGGATACATCTCTGGTCAAAAAGTGTAAACCTCTTTTTAATGCGGAGTAAAGTTCAGCTAACAATTTTTCATAATTACATGCATTCAAGTGTAAATCATGTGCCGCTGGTTCACTAGAATTTTAAACTTTATTTTCAAATTAAGAAATCAATATAAAATGAACATAAGCATATTTTGAAAGAGTATTTGACGGATACGACAAAGCTAATATTTATGCAGAGTTGATAGACAGGTGTTACAAAAGCTATATTCTATTTAACATTTGATAAAAAGTGACAGAAAGCTACTTCAAAATGTTGTTAAATATTCTTCTAACGCAATATATTTACCAAAGAGAACAATCCAATTCTAGTTGAGTGCAGGGCAAAGTTGCAAGAGGCAATATAAACAATATACAGTTTTAAACCATATAGCTTTTTATATCGATGGTCTAAACCCGTAGCCGTTTTACGATAAGGCTAGCTGAGCTTATAGCTTTGGTTTTGGTGAAAATGGGACGCTTGAAACATTTTAAATATCCTAAAAGTTAATACCAGTGTACTTGAAAGATTTACGGACGATATTCCTTGTCATCAAAAAGGTTCACTTTATTATTTGTGCTAATTAAGTGTATGCTATGTTTTTGAATATAAACATATACCATATTAAAATATCTACCATATTCTTAATATCTATATTTAAATGTCTAATCTCTAAAAATGATTGAGGTAGTATATGATCATTTCTTGTACCACGATCTTGATGTCATATATTTGGCGGCAAATGCACCTGGAAGGAGCGCTTTTAGTTGGGTAGAAAGAGGAATACCATCTCTAAATTGTCAGTATTCCAGCGTTTTTCTCCCTCATGATCAACAAGAAAACCGTCTCAACAAGGCTGGTCTTACAACAGATAACGGCCTGAAAAAAGAAAAATTCAATTTTGTGAATGAATCAATGTTGCTGAAATCTGGTCTAATGTCTCAATCAACCATTTTTCAGTGGTGTACAAGGTGCTGTTCGACGATATCTTCTGCCCATCTGCACAAGCTCTGAAAAGTGAATGATTAAGCAAAGACCAGTTCTTTTAGCAGCACGTCGCCAGTCTGTGTTTATGGCAATTAGTTTGATTGAGAAAATTTTTTAGGCATTAGTTTATCAGGCACTACAAAATTGTAAATGCTGCATAAACTGTTAGCTGAGCGCTGTAATTACACACAACTCAGAGGTTCCTTCTAGAGTTATTATATATATATATATATATATATATATATATATATATATATATATATATATATATATATATATATATATATATATATATATATATATATATATATATATACATACACACATCACATATACCATATAAAAATATCACATATATCATATAAAAATATTTTTGGTTGGTTTTTGAATATGATAAGTTTTATTAATTGCTTTCTTAGTATTTTTCCAGTTATTTTGGCAGTTTGTTCTTTACCCAGGTGATAGAAACGTATTTTTGCATAGTTTTCTGAAATAAGTTTAATCAGTGCAAATAAATGGTTATCAGTTATAGCTGAGTCAAACATATGAGAAGTTTGTTCATTAAATATTTTCGAGTAATCAACTGATCTCAAAACAGCACTAGAAATGGAATTTTAAATTCCTATTTCATTTAGAAGGTGGCCATTTATTGAGGCAGGCAACCATTGGAAACATCTTTCAGTTTCTTCGCATATGATAGCAACACTTTTGGTTTGTTTAATTAAACCTCCTCTGTCTTTGAACTTTAAAAAACTGGTTTGTTCGAAATGATAAGAAAGTACTAATGCATTCCAACATTTAATGCAGATGGTTTATTGTAAACTTACGTATCATACATTTTTTGATAAGATACATAATGTTGATGTTTGATAACATACAAAATATATGTTATCAAAAAATTCCCTTATTAATTTGTTTTGAATAACAATTCAAAAACAATTGACTCAATCATTGAGAGCTGGAATATTACAAAGAATAATAAATAAGTAAAATAACATATATCAAAAAATAATATTTTGTATTTCATATTTTTATTAAATACTATATCCATTAGTTACATATGGATATAGTATTTAATAAAATGTATGTATTAAATAATCCTAGAAGGAACCCCTGAGTTGTGTGTACTCACAGCATTCAGCTTATAGTTCATGCAGCATGTACAAATCTGGTATCTTGCTACAAAAATTGAAAATCTAAAATTTATCAAAATTGTAAGTAGACACCACTGCCGCTTACCATACAGTCATGTTATCAACCTTCTAGCACACTACATTGGGTAACTAAGAACTAAAAGGTACATAAATTATGCATAAATATTATTTAATCGTAAATTGCACTTAAAAAGTATATCGAATATTTTGTACCTTAGTATTTAAATAATTACTTTAATTGTCTGATTTTTGTAGAAATCATTTCATTTCTTTAAAATTATTAAAACTTTATTTCATAGTCTAGTTTTTTTTCATATTTCTGTAAAAAGGCCTTATAAAAAGTATATCGATCACCGCTAAGAGCTCCGATCGCCGCCATCTTAGGAGGCCAATTTTGGCTTTAACTTTTTTTGAAAAAGACAATTGAATACGCTATCCAGCTACATTTTGAGATCAGTGCACATTCTCCACAACTCATTGAACATCTAGAAAGGTAATGCAGACACCTGATTCACGCTAAAAAATTTCGAAAATGATTTCAAAATCTAAAGATCTAATCTTGATAAAGATCGTCTAGACAATCCTAGAGACAATATTTTTTATAAGGTAACTTTATTAAGTAATGTTATTTTCTTTATTGGCATAGTATGTTATTTTTTGCTAAATAAATCCGACTATTATTTAAACCGAAGTTTTAGTTTATATTTTACCAAGATGTTAATGATTGCTGTTCCTTTTCTGCATAAACTTTTACAAATATTTATATTCACAGCTAGCAGTTATATTTACAGCATCCTTAATGGAGGTACAAAATACAAACATTTTTTAAATTAGTTTATAATTTACACCGAAGTTTTAGTAGTTTTGAGGAACTGCAAACGTCATTTTAAAAGACAAATATATTTGACTTTTTCTTATCAATTTAATAGTAACAATTATTAAAAAGTAAGATTTTCAAAACAAAGAAAAACAAGGTTATGGGGTGTATTACGTCTTCTTCTTAGGGTAATATTATTATATGTAATAATAAGTCTTCTTCTTAGGGTAATATTATTATAATATTATAGGGTATTCAGTTAAAACACCCATGAATTGTAAACAAGTAAGAAACTTAAAATTAGGGTATCAAAAATAAGATTTTTTTTTTTTTTTTAAATATTGACCGATTGACATTCAGAAGTGGTAATATATATTATTATGCAGTTTAAGTTTTATATATATTTACCATATATATATCCACGACTTTCAGAATTGGATTGATATATATATATATATATATATATATATATATATATATATATATATATATATATATATATATAATATTAAAAAAATATTATGTAGTAGAATGTTAAAAAAATAAAATACCAGTTTTTAAAACCATCATAAGTTGCATTTATAAATGTTAAGGAAAAATTTTAAAACTAGAAGTACATCTACAAACATACACAAAAATAGATATAAATGTTTTTAGGAACTCATATATGACTTCCATTTCCAAAACTTTCTGATCAGTATGTATTTTATAGCAAAAGCTTGGGAGGTGTTAAATGATTTTTTCTGAAAATGAACAGGAAAACAAAAATCATCAGAGTCACTATATACAAAGATCCAATAATCTCAACATAATCAAACAGGAATGCAGAGCAGCTTAAAGCAATGAATGCTCCAGTTGAAAACATTGAAGATCGAATACTGTCAACAAATGTTTGCACATTTGAGCTCACCATTTTAGCGAGAATGTTGACAAAAAAAACATCAGTAAGAATCGGGGCACCCCCAAAACTAAATATATATACGATGCATAAGGTGATATTTAACGCTTTGTTGAAAGGGATCTTTGACAGTATGATAAAACTTGCACTGACAACGGAAAAACCGCACAAACCAATTATCAAAATGAAAAGCATCTTGCTATCGGATAAAGGTTTCCACATGAACAATATCAAAATAAATGCGCAGAACAAGCTTGCTCCAAAAAAGCAAATGTTCATTTCCAGTATCGAAAGATGCATTTTCTCAATGACTAGTAACGGTAACCACATGTCTACGTTAACGAAAAAGAAAGCTAAAAAAAGTGTGGAAAATAACATAAGGGCTGAATCAAAATTAAAAAACAACACTTTTAAAATCTCGATCACTGTATGTTTATGTGAGCATGACAGAAGTACAACTTTCTTTTTGTTTCCACTATTATATTTCACTATCGGTATTTTTTCGCTGTCTTCAAAGTCACTATCATTATCCACTTCTTCATCTTTACTATTAATTGTATTCTTCTCGAATGCAGCTTTGTAGTCAAATTCTTTTGACACGTCATACACCATTGTTAAGGTCAAAACCTCCATGATAAGACATAAAATGCCCATAAAAAGGCCGGGAAAGTTTATGTCCTTTAAATGCCAGTGCCCAATGTAAAAGCTCATGCCTTTAAAAAAGAAGTTTACTCCAGGGCCTAGCATTAATCCAAAACTAAACATAACTGACAAAATGGACAGCTTTGAACTCGTTTCAGAGCTCGGGTAACTGCGAATTGTTTCACTGCAAGATACAGACTTCAATGCTCCTCCGAAGCCAGCAATCATTCTTCCTGCAATCAGTAAGAGTGGGGAGAAGTGAAGACTGTAGACCACGTTGCCAGTAATCATTAACATATTGCATACCAAAAAACATGTAATAATGTTTCTTCTTTCATCGACTACTCTTCCTACGAACGGAGTGAGAATCGACGACGAAAGCATGTAAGACACAGACACAACACTATAGTAAAGCTTTGGTTGGTCTGTGTGTACCATTTCTTTGATGTACAACCACAAGGTTAAGAAAGTTAAGCTATATTCCATTCCCATAATGAGAGATTGGATTGAAAATACAATAAAAGTATGCTTTCTTTTCTGCAGCCATTTTTGATGTTGCTCTGTATTTGAATTTTGAGGCTATAAGAGAATTTAAAAACTTTCACCTGTCATTTTAGTAAATTTGATTTCATTAACAACAACATCAGTAATAAAAACTGGGGTTTGGTTTTTCCTTATTAATATAGAATAATAACAAATAAGTACATCTTCTAAGTTCTTCTAAGTGCAACAGTTTTTTTGAAGTTCAATAAAATCGTTTGTTAAGTTTTTGTTTGAAAAATTTACATTTACAAATATATTAAAAAAGGTTTGTTAAACTTTCCTTTGAGAAACAAGATTAACAAACGTTAATTACTGCACTTTTATGCGATACCTTTAACAGCTAATACGCTATTTGATTGTATGTGAGATAAAGCAAACTATTTTAAAAGGTTTGGAACTTTGTATGTCTATTTTTTCAATGAGTAAATTTCTTTCAAAAGTTTTATTTAGAAGTTAAAAATTTGCTTGCTGTTATTCATTATTGACAGGAAAACCTAATGCCTGCACTCTATCACTGTATATCACTGTAACCGGACAAGAATTATATATTTTTGAATAATTCTGGTTGGTTGTATAAACTAATTTCATGATAATTTAAGTTTTTTTAAGTAACTTGTTTTCACACATATGGAACAGAACAATAAAACACATAAAAGATTTGTACTACATTTTATGTTTTCTTATACTTCTTCATATTTAAGAAATTATTATCTGACCAGATTCTCCTAAATATCAATCAAAATTTTATATATATTGTTGTTTTTACAACACTTATGTGTTGTAAAAAAGTCAACATCATTTTTTATATCATTTTTTCAATGAACATTTATGTATAATAACTGAAAAACATTCCTTCGCATTATTTTTGCAAAAAAGGTCACCCTTTAATAAATAACAAAAATATTAGCAACAATGTTGTATTTGTAATTGCAGTATTAACTTATTTAAATTTCTTTACATTTTAATATTAGACAAAGCAAATTTTTAATTAAGTTTCTCGGAGTTTATACATTGAGGGATATCTTCAGCACTCTATACTGCTCTTTCAGCACATATACATCAAGGCACACATATTCCTATGCCGGAAGTTTACAATAACTGATGGTTCTTAAGTCCAATGTGTCTTCCAACAAGTATGAGCTTTCTGGGGATTACCAACTCCCTTAATATCTCCTTCAAGATCACTAAAATCATTTTTGTTAAAAATATATTTCCCTTGCCATATTTTGTACCAATTACCACTAACAAAATTACAAACTTCGTCTAGTTGTTATCTAGATGAGTTGAGAAGAAAATATCTTAAAAATACATTTATGCATTAGGAAAATTAGTTTTGGGAAATTTTCTTCTTTAAAAAAAAGATATGCCTTGCCATATTTGTAGAGCAGTTTTATTTCATCTCTCTATCCTAAAAATTCTTAGTTTAATGAAGGACCATTATTGTCAAATGTTACTATAAGATTTTTGTAATTTTCAACTATGAATAGAACGAGAGAGTAATGTAAGTCAGGTGAGGTAGACTCTTCTGGACATACAAAATTAACGACCAACTTAAATACTCTGTCCAGAACATAATATTGACATGAAGTATACTGTGGATTATCAAACCCAAGGTGAACAAACTTTTTTGTAGTCTAGCTACTACACAATTTTTTTGTACCAGTTTTAATAGCAGTTGTACTCGTTATAGTCATCGTTATACATTTCCATAAATTTAAATACTCAATAATTTCCAATCTATTGAAAATAGTTTCTGCTTTACCATCTGTTAAGAGAAGAACAGCTAATTTTATTTCTTTTGCATTATTTTTACTACTACATAGTGATCATTATGGTTAAAGCATTTTCCATTAAAATGGAGACACCAATTTTCATACTTAAAATATTTTGATATACCGTAGATTTCCCTAATTATGAACAGCTTTAGTTCACTTATTGTTACATCTTTTATTTTTGTGGGATTTTTAAAAGGAAAACTGATTAATAAATTGGAAGACTAGAGTAATGAGAATATGAAAAAATGTTTTCAAAATATATATTGATACCATTAAATTTTTCAATTGCAAGCAAAACACTTTTTAAACCCCTGAAAAGCCAACAATATAAAACTGACTTAAAAAAAAAGACAATTCAAATTGCATACTGTTCGATGTAGAATTTGATGGTGATTATTTATCTGAAAAAAAAAATGTCAAAAATTAGCAATATTTCGTAAGATATCTTAAAAACAGTACATTTCTGCATAATTAAAACGCTTCCCAAATTTTGGAATGCACTTTTTTTCGCAAAAGTTAGCGTTTTTACGTGCAAGTAATTAACAACAATATTTAACAATAGTATTTTAACGACATTAGCTAAACGACAAAACGTTTTTGGGATTTAATATGTACGTTCGGAAATTAGGAACACGTGTTCTTAATTCCAAACGAAAACTTTACTTTAAAATTTGAAAATTAACAATATTTTAATTATAAATATACTTGCTTCACATGGTTCGATTCAGTTTAGGTTCCAGTTTATTTATTTAAAAAAATTGATATGCAATTCAAAAAGCGAGCGGAGTTATTCAACTCTAAGAACGATTTTGTTCGGAATTAGGGAAGTCTACGGTAATATTTTCAAGTTTTTTGCTTCTCTCATATTTGCATACTGATTACTGTTTAGGTATTGGTGTGTTGAAATATTCATCCCCACTGGTTTGTAAGGTCTGGTATTAGTATCAGTATCTTTCATAGATGAGTCATTCAAGTTTTCAATTTGGTAGTTTCTGATTCTCTTTGATGGATGATTTTTTTTCAGCTACTTTCTTAGCATAAGAACCTGCTGTTCCTTGTGCTTCTGTCTGAATTTTAATTTATAAAACTTTTAGTCTTGCTACCCTTCAAATCAACTTTAACTTTGACTTTTCTAAATACACTATCGTTTTGAATCTTCTTATCAGATTTAAATGGCATTCTTTTTAAAATGTTTAAATTGTAAATACTGTCTTTATACTTTCCAATAACATTTTGAAATCTATTTTTTTCTATATTCTTTGTTCAAATTTTCTAGTTTTTGCTTATTAAATTCTTTAATTGCTTACATGACATTCTAAAAAATAAAGTGTTAATGAAACTATTAAGTTTTGTTGGAAAAACATACATTTTCAAAATGTAGACAAACTAGCTTAGATTTGCTTGAAATATAATATTACAAATAAATTATCATTTGTATATGTGACTTTACAAATAACTTCTAGTATGCAATTATTATGCTTTTTAATTTATGTATTTGATAAATATGTTCTATAACATATTTTAAAATAGCTTAACTTTAATACAACAACATTTAAGAAAATGTATTTGCTTTGGCAGGTGACTTTTTTTAAAAAAATAATAAATGAAATAACAGATATATACAGGCAATATATATAAAGACTCATCTACAAATATACATCTTGTATGTATATTTGTACATCTATGTATATATGTACTACTATATATGTACATCTTCAGGGTTTCTAAAGTTTCATAAAAAAAGAAAATTAAAAGTCAACACTTAAGCGCTGAATTAATCACGTGTTCAATAATTAAACACAAAATATAAAGGAAAAGCTCTTACCATTTCCAAATAAACCAACCAGGTATAGATTTAAAAAAACAATTCTTTTGGTGGTAAAACTCTCTTTATAAACTAGAATGAATTTATTTGAAAGTATACTTAGAGTTCCGTGTCATTTCTCAAAGAATTTGACCGAACCCGTTATTGTCCACGGATCCAAAAACGGTTAGCAGATTAAAGTTATGTATCACTCAAAAGGCGTTCAAAGTCCGCTTACTAATTTAATGTAATTAATGCCTAAATTATTCTGATATTATAAAAAACGTGGTTAAGCAATTTGAAAGCATTTGAAATAGGGATGGCACTTTTACTTATTTTGATGTAAAAAATAAATTACTTTTAAACTAAAATTTCTTTACATAACTTAGATTAAATTATGAAATATATTTACATTTTAAAGTAAGTCATTTTTTAAAAAATAACATAATATTGCATATAAAATTACTTACATAAAGTTAATTTTAAAAATGCTTCACTTTTTAAAAACTTATTAAAAATGCTTTTTTTTTTTTTTTTACAAGTAAAAGTAGTTAACATAAGAGTTATTTACTTTTTGTAAATTACTTTTAAATGTAAGAGACGTGAAAATAATTTACTTTAAAAAGTAATTTTTTTTTTTACAAGTAAAAGTTGTTAACATAAAAGAGTTTACTTACTTTTTGTAAATTACTTTTAAAAGTAAGAGACGTGAAAATAATTCACTTTAAAAAGTAATTTAGGTTTATACTTATACAAATAGTTTGTATCGAAATGTAATTTACTTTTTACATGTAAATGTAAATTTTTTTGTAAAGTAACTTACGTAAATAGAAGATTTTAAAAAGTTAAATTTACTTTTAAAAGTATGAGAATACTGCATCGTAATATGAATCGTGATATGAAATTACTGCATCGTAATATGAAATTACTTTTGTGTGTAAAAGTAACAAAAATTAACATAGGCAACTTACATAAAAGCTATTTGAAAAAAAAGTTAGTTACCATTACAAGTAAAAGTAAACTTTTACCATTGAAATACAATACTTTACTTAGTAAGTAAGTAAAAAGTAAGTTATTTTATTTACTTTTATCAAATAACAGTCATGTTGTTTTAACATACTGATTGGTAAAAAAAACAGCGTATTAAGGAGAATTGCCTGCTTCTGGGTACTTCTGGTTTATAATGTTAGGAATCACTCTGCATGTATGCGGACCGTTTTTTTGGAGGGGTTTTGTAATTGGGGGCAAGTTTAATAAACATGGTGGGTTGCTTCCTATCCATGCCAATCCTTGATTAAACTTTTTTTGAGGGAGCGCACTTTTTCGAAAACTTCCTTTATATTGCGCTTTTTGATCAAACATTGTTTTTATGGTGATATAACGCATCAGCATTAATAATCCCTTTCGGGGCCAAAATAACATTATGACGAATCACGAACTCTTTTTGCAGGTGCAAAGAATTGCCGTCCGCCTCCCAAAATTTTTTTGCGGGCAGAATGCTTTTGCTTCTACCTACAGTAGCTTCCGCCTTCCGATTGGCGGCCGCTGCTGGAAATTTTTTTTGGAGGCCGGCGCCAATAAAAAGGTGAAAGCCACTCGCAGTTGCCGTCAGAAGTTTTTTTTTATGCAAGAAGATTAAAAGATTGCCTACAGTGGTTTCCAATTCTCAACTGGTGTCGGCCGCCAAAGGGTGGGTGGGTAAGTGGGGGTAGGCGCAAATTTTCGCTTCCTGTCGCCAGAAAAAATGGAAGAAAGTTCAACGTTTGTTTTTACATTATCAAGCAATTTAAAGATTAATTAGTGAAAAAACATTTTTCCAAAAAGTATATTTTTATGCAGAGAGTGAAAATCTCGTAATGACAATAAGCAATTCCGTCACGAAAAATAAATTCTATTTAGGAAATAAGATATTCCATCTTTGTGAAAGCTTTAGCTATTGGAAAAAATTCAATTAAAGTCGTTAATCAACTCTAACGTCCCTAAACATATTAAACTTATTTCATTATTAAACTTATTTCTTATTAAACTTATTTCATTATTCGTTTAACGCATTATCAAAGATGTTTAAAGTAAAAATTGTTTGATTAAAAACGATTTCCGTCAGAGGCATGGGAGGCCGATAGACTTTCTAGTAAAGGTTTATGCACCCTAACAATTTTCATTTTGGTCATTGTGATTGTTGTTATCAACCACGCTGTTTAACGCTGTGAACAAGAACCACGCTGAATATTAATTCGAAATTTAGAAAATGATTGTAATATGCAAAATAATTTATTCTAATTGTATGAAAAGTCTGAAACAAAAACTAAGAACTACCCAGCTAACACAAAACGTTCAAGTACGTTCGATGAACGTTGGAAACGTTCTTAGAACGTTCTTAGAACGTGCCCGACCGTTTCTAACGTTCTAAGAACGTTTCTTGAACGTTTTGTGTTAGCTGGGTAGTCAGTGTTTTAAAGCAAATTACAACTAAAATTTTTAAAGCACTTTTAAAGCAAATTAAAAGCCATATAATAAGATTTGATTGGTTTTGTTTAAGAATATAAACAATGAACAATTATATAAACAAAATCAATCGCTGGAGCATGAAAAAGGCAGTAATAAACCATATCACTGAGTCCCATTTGAAACGTGTTTTATAAACCCGTAGTATTATGGCAAAATAAATCTTCAAAAAATATCCCTTGTTAGGTACTTAAAAAAAAGCTCCTTATATTTAAAATACAGCCCCATAAATCGCTGCGGTGTGGGGGAGCCTAACCACGGTGCCGTTTGCTAATGTTAGAATGTTTAGGAACTACATAAGCAATGTAAAGTAATTGAAAAAAGACAACTCTTCTTTAATATTTCGCTTTGATTGTGTTTTTTCTATGCATAGATTGACACCGCACAATATTGCAATTTTAGCAAATCCATTTTTGTAGTTCACATACTGTTCAGGTGAATCTTGAAATTCGAATCGAACATCTTAATCTGTCTCTTCTAAAATGAAAATGAGTAAAAATATTTGTCAATATGCAAATCTTTTTACAAAAGTACTTTAAAAAACTATTTACGTAAGTTTAAGTATATTTAAATTTAAAAATAAATAATATCTTATAACTAACCACTTCTCGGCTGATTTTGGTCTTTTTGCAAACAAGTGTTTATAAACGTTGACCTTCGAGGAGATTGTCGGAGTATTCTATTCGAAAATGTTTTCAACAATTTACTCTGTGCTTCCTGATATTCTTTTTTGGTAAGACACTCTGTGCTTCCTGATATTCTTTTTTGGTAAGACACTCTGTGCTTCCTGATATTCTTTTTCGGTAAGGCACTCGTTAGTTCTCGGATCAAAGAAACATGCTTGCAAAGTTTGTAACTTTTGTTTTGAAGATATCTTTTCAATAAAGTATACCTTCATAAACTTGAGAAGACTGCTTCGCAACATATTTTCTTTCTCAACCAAAGAAGATGATTGCGATAGAAAACATTTAGCTGAAGATTCATTTTCAAGAAAGTTCATTAACACATTTTGGACAAATTTGGCCGACGGAAGTGTTGGAAAATTTCTAGTAGAGAGAAATATAGTTGCTTCAAAGAATGGCGCAAGATTATAGTGTAAAAACTCTAGGAAATTCCAATCTTCTAATGACAGATTGAGTTTCTTGAGTTTACTACTTGTTTTTCTTTTAACCCATTGATAGTAACAGGATCTATAGTAATTTTATTGTAAACATTTTTAGCTTTCATTATCTTACTAATCATTAAAAAAGTTGAGTTCTAACGTACATAAAAATCTGACGATAAGTTATTTATTTTTAGTCCCTATTTCTTAATCTCATCAAAAATAAATGATTACAATATTGAAGACCTTTTAACAAGAGCTAAAGTTTTTCTTAACCTAAATAAAATGGTAGATGAAAAGTAAAATAACTGATTAACAGTTTCATCTGTTGATGTTTCTTCCTTCTCGCTACTTTTATTATTATGCGAGCTCATGTTTTCCGTTTCATAAGTACACTCTTTTTCTACTTGATTGTTTACATCATGCATTTCAAGCTGTTCGCCCGACGATATATTTTCATTAGACTCGATATCGATATATTTTCATTAGACTCGATATCGCTTTCTTTGTAGTTATCGTAATAAATAAGATCCTCGTCGATATCTCATGTGTCATCTTATAAGTTCTGTGATGGTTTGACCAACAACTTTATTCCATGATTTAAAACAAGATTTATGTTATGACAAACGCATGAAAGTCGTAAAGCAATAGATTCCATCGCCTTTTTAATATCTTGAGCGTTGTCTGTTGTTATTGAAATAGCTTTAGTATCAATTTCAAGTTTAGTTATTTCTTTTTGCACGAATGCAATAAGTCTACTCTTTAATTGTCTTTCGTAAAATCTACGAAAGCAAACTATATTTGTTTTGTATTTAAACTTTTTTGTTAATTAATGCGCTTTTATGCAAAACCCAAAGTATCCAACCCTACTTTTCCACAAATCGGTTGCTAGAGCAGTATGGGTAGCTGACTTAAGTTTAGCTAAAAGATTGCTCTTGTATTCATAGTATTGCTTTCTCAATCGCTTTGCTATTGTCTTTCGATGAGGCGGTTTGTAAAGTAGAGCAAGAATATTTAGAAGGCATTGCATACCAGGTTTATGAAAATCGTTAAAAGGTCGACCATCTTGAATAATTATTACTACGGGTAATAATTATTACGGCTTCATCTATTTCATCTTTGTTCTGCATCCCAACTAATTTATCTTGAACAAGTAATTTTTTTTAAGAATTGTAAAGGTTCTCAGATTTTTTATGAACATGAAAAATATGTTTTCGCAGACTTGGTTCGGGCCCACATACAAGATTTTCATTCTCCGGGGACATCAAACAAGCATACTTATTTGTTTAAAAATAGGGTCTTAATAGGCGATGCTTTTATTTTACGAACGGATTTTATAACATGATCATCGTCGGTATCAGAGTTCGAACCTACAGCACAAACAATAGTTTATAAAAATATTTTTTGAGTATCAACGCAAATTAAAAACCGATACAAATAAATGAGTGTACAGCAAGTATTTATTCTGAGTCATTTACTTCTTTGACCTTTCTGTTTTCATTCGCAAGTTCATCTTAATATTTAAATAAAATTTACAAACAGACCTTAAAATATGCAATATTGTCACCAGATAGACGTCTTGCTTCAATAGTTGGCGTGTTTGTTTCAGATAAAGACAAACATTTCTGGCGATGTATGTTGATAAAGTCTTGCGTTCCAAATAAAGGTCTTTTAGATTTTTTTTTTTGTCATTTTTTCCAGTCATTGTTGTCGAAAAAGTTAGGCAACATTAATATGGTGCTCGCCTTGTATACGAGAAGTCTCAGATTCAAATCTTATATAAAGACCCTGATAGCAATTTCATTTAATTAGTTTCCTCAATCATTTTTATGGTTTTGAAGCCCCACACAGAATAGTTGGATTTATGGAACATAAAGTAATTAAACGATCAGTTTGTAACTAGCAATCAGACAATACGATGAACATCATGTTGTAATTTATATTAGCATACGCCAATTACAATACAACCTAAAATCGATTTTGTCATATGTCAATTAGCATGACATTTTTTCAAAAATTATATGTCAAAAATATAGCAAAGTAATTTTTCATAATTTATTTTATAGATGCAATAAAATTTATTAAGATCTGTGATGATATTATTATGGAACATTTCATTTTATTGTATCATAGATACAATAAAATGAAATTTTTCATTTTATTGTATCTATGATACATTAAAATTTTATTTTATTGTATCTATGATACATTTCATTTTATTGTATCATAGATACAATAAAATGAAATGTTCCATAATAATATCATCACTGATCTTAATAAATCATTCAAAACTCATCTGTCTTTTCTGATTCATTGCTTAGAAGGCTTTGGCTCATGAGATTTACAGTCCTTTTCTTTCTTTTCAAGGATTTCAAGGTTTTCCTTTTGTCATAGATTGCTTTACAGCCTTGTACTTAGTTTATTTAATAAGAACTAATCATCTGCGTATCAAAGCTTGCCACATTTTGATATGCAGTACCCATTTGGCTTGTATACATAAAAAATAGTTAGACTAAAATTTAAATTAAAAAAAAAAAGAATAATTCTTACCATCAATTTTTCTGAAATATTTCCAAACAGGAGATGGCATATTGAACTTGAAAAGAGTCTTCTTTTTGCTATGAATTTTTGTACACAACTAACAATTATGGACAAAAAACTGCCGATTATATTTCAATTGTTCATGTTCACGTACCCTACGATGCTTACTTATTAAATTTGTAATAACGAAAAATTAATATTTAATCGTCGAATAAAATGGCATTCGTATTGCAAATGAAGTATCATAATTAAAATTCAAATGCCGAATTCGTATAAAAAATTACGAAATAAACATATTTATGAAAAGATTTTTTCGTCTTTGTCATTTTAAAAGCAAATTAGCATAATTTCGTAATATTTATTTTTTCATTAGCATAGCAATTAGCAGTTGAAAAAATTTGTCATTGGCAAAGTATTAGGATATAACACTTATCTGCTATGATGGTAGGTCAATGATATATAACAATTACAACGCCAAAATCATGTCAAAGAGCTAAAACCAGCATCGTATTTTCTGATGGCTATTTGTAGGTATGTGCGTATCATTTTTTCACCGCGTGCTCGAGGTAGGTGTTGTAAGGATGTATTTTTATCGTCTTTTTTTTAGAATTTTAAATTGACTTAGATAATATTTTAAAAGTAGAGTGTTGCAAGTTTATTGCAATTTGTTTTTTCTTTGCAGTTACTAACGTTTTTAGTGATTTCATTGCTATTGAAAACTTCATTCCTGTTCTGGTAGTGAATTGACATTGAAGGGATGATGGGTTTTTTTTCTAACTTTTGAATCAATTTTATATATCTATTTTCTATGTACCTGCCAAATTTCATTAAAAAATAATGACACGCTCATATTCTATTTTTGCACCCAGTAAAGGTACCAAATATTCTTCTGTTGTAGAAGTTGGGGGGGGGGGGGGATTCACGATTATGAGCCTTTTGTATATTTGACTTTTTTATTCATTAAAAAATTGTTTTTTTAGAAAAACGAAACTTTATTTAATATCTTGGTGATTTCTTAAAAATATTCAAAACATGATTTACACACACACACACAAACACACACACACACAGACACACACACACACACACACACACACACACACACACACACACACACACACACACACACACACGCACAAACCATATTCTGATATTAGTTGAATAAAAATATAACCGAGGCATAAAATTTAGCAGAGTCATTAGTTTTTAATGAAACTTTCACCATTGTAATACTGATTTAAAGCTCTTTACAATGATGTATAATAATTTAATATTTGAATAGTTTAAGAATTTTGCACACGTACCTACTATTTGTAACATTATTAAAGCAAAAAAAAGAACATGTAAAAAATTTTTTGATATTTGAAGTTCGCTGAAGGAATGATTTGAGAATAACAACTTGAATCAGTAATGTAACGTAATTTCAATGAAAGTTAGTACAATTGTCGTAATTAAAAATTGATTTACTCACAAACGATTACAATTAGGAAATCATCATGATCACACTAAACTAAGAACAAGTTATCTAAACTTAAAAAAATCTCCTCACAAAAGTCAGGGTTCATTTCGGTTGTGGTTCGAACAGAAATTTCCGCCGAAACCGAATAAGTAAAAAGTTGTCGAAGCAGAAATTTTTCGTTCACTATATTGGTTGTCAAAAGAATATTTTTTTTTACGCGCCAACAAAAAATTACATACATACATACATAGATACATAGATACATACATAGATACATACATACATACATAGATACATAGATACATAGATACATAGATACATAGATACATACATAGATACATACATACATACATACATACATACATACATACATACATACATACATACATACATACATACATACATACATACATACATACATACATACATACATACATACATACATACATACATACATACATACATACATACATACATACATACATACATAGATACATACATACATACATACATACATACATACATACATACATACATACATAGATACATACATACATACATACATACATACATACATACATACATACATACATACATACATACATACATACATACATACATACATACATACATACATACATACATACATACATACATACATACATACATACATACATACATACATACATACATACATACATACATACATACATACATACATACATACATACATACATACATACATACATATACCTTAAAATAAAGTCTTAAACTTTATAATTGTGCTTCCGTTACGGAAAGAGCACGAACGTTCAACGGCTTTACAGATTTAACAACTTCAATATTTTTTACCTGTGAAAATGATAAAAATGTGGAAGCGGTTTTTTATGACGATATTTGAGGGATATTTTTGGAAAACCATCCGGTATGATGAGAATGATCGAGAAAATTTGTAAAGGGAGATTTTTTAGAGAGATTATCATTTTATCGATATGTTTGTTGCGAGAAAGCTAAAATGCTGGCCAGTTTTAATGCCCTTTTTATAATCTGTTTTTGTATGCTCTTATAATATTTAGTGTCCCTCCTTAGTTTTTAAATAATAAAAAGATTTAAACATAAAACCTTAAAAAAAATACTTATAAACTTGCCTTTCAAAGAATCTCTTCTTCCGAAATGGGTGTCTCCCAGGGGAAATGGGTCTTCTCCTTACTACTATGTTTAGGCTATTTTTAAATTGGTTTAAGAAAGAAACCCGAGAACCCCACCCAAATATCTCCCTGGCTAAAAATTCCCCAGGAAAAAATCCCTCCTCCCCCTCAAAAAATAAACAACAAACTTTTGTTTGGTTTAAGAAAGAAACCCGAGAACCCCACCCAAATATCTCCCTGGCTAAAAATTCCCCAGGAAAAAATCCCTCCTCCCCCTCAAAAAATAAACAACAAACTTTTGTTTAAATTAAAAGATTGCCTCCCCAAGTCCTAACTGTCACTTGTTGTATGTACAATTTCGTGCATGTTCTCCCAAACAATCAGTCAATATATATGTACACTCCGCTGCACTAATTCCAAAAAAATCAGTCGATAAAACAAAAATAAAAAACCAATAAATAAATTTAAAAATTTACACATTAAAAGTGGTATCATGAAAAAAGCTGATACAATGATGAAATAACAGTAAAGCTTATCTAAGTATATAAAAAAAAACTATTTAGACATTTTTCCTGGAAGTTTTTTTTCAGGAGGAAATTTTTCTTGAGACCGCCTGTATTCCATACGTTCTGTCATTAAAAGTTTTCAAAAAAATAACTAGTCTTAGACTAGTAAAATATTTCCATGTTCGGCCAGGAATTGAAATTTTTTTAACCAGGGTTTTAGAATGGTTTCAAAGCAAATGCGATATTGTTCCGGCGCTAGGAATGGTTTTAATTGCCAATATAATCATGGATCGGAGTCGATTATTGATATATGGTGGACAGGGAAAAGATATCTAAAACCGTTCAGACCAGTTGTTGCCTCAAATTAAATTAAATATGCTTTACCGCAAGTTTTTTTTCACTGCACTTCACTCTCTCATAGAATATCCTTTCAGAGAAAATGTTAACCAAAAGTAAATTTACTTTTTATGTATAGATTATTTTTAATTGTAACTAAAAGTTATCTAAAATGTAAACTTAAGTTATCAAAAGTAATTTTATATAATTTACTTTTAATAGCCATTTCATTTTAGTTACAAAATAACACGTTTACTTAGGAAAACTAATTACATAAGTAAATTTTATTTACATTTGATTGCATGTAACTTTTTTATAAAGTATTTTAAAATGCTATTTTTTCTTTACAACTACGTTAATATAATTTTTTTTAAAAATAAATTCTTTTTAAATGTAATACTAAGTTACATTTTGAGGTAAAATTATATTAAGTAATGCAAATTTAACATGTAAATGTAAATTAAATGTAAATTTTTTATATAATCTACTTTTACATAACTTACATTTGAAAGTAAATTCACCATTCTTTACAAAATAAAATTTGTTTTATAAAAGTAAATTACTTTTAAAAGAAAATTTAAATTTTTTTTGAACGTTTACATTATATACGCAATTTACTTTTTCATAAAAGCTTACTTATTTGAGTAAGTAAAAAAAAAGTAAGTAAAAGAGCCATCCAGAGGCGGGTTTAGGGTTAGGCTTGTTAAGGGCGTTGACTAACATCTTTTTTGGTTAACACTTTTTAATTAAAAAGTTTTCTAATTTAAAAAAAATACATTCTTCAATTTTATTTTGTGATATTTTGGGTGCAAATTAGCGATATCTAAGGAAGATATCTAAGGAATTTTTATAAGTATAAAGTCCCCATCTTGCTCGTTTTTTACCGGCTTCCGAATTTAAGAAATATTTGTAAATTCTTGTAAAATAATTGTAGATTCTAATTTTGTTATCGGTAGAGTAATTTCGGACCATATTAGGCGCGCCTAACCTGGCCCGTTTATTTGGCTGAAGAGATTTCGAAATCGTATAAATTCTTGTTAAATTGTTTCCTTTTTATCCTCCAGTAATGTAACATCAGGTCAAGTTAGGCAAAACATTTTTGCGCCTAACTTGACCCGTATATTTTTTTTCTCAAACCGATCACAATTAGTTTAAACCTATGCTTCTTTTTTGAATTCATAAAAAGGGGTGTCTGAAATAATTAGTGCTTCAGACTTTGCTAAATAGTAAGAATGAGTTTTAGTTGATGGAAATAGACATAGTAGCTTCTTTAAGTAGTGATCATGATAGTATTTGTAGAAAAGAAAAAGACAACTTTACGAAGATGGGAGAGAGACTAAAGCTTGGCAGGTCCAATGGTCAATGTCCGTTTTAGCGTCCGTAATGAAACATCGTTTGAGCCTTTTGTAAGAGTTTGTAAACAAGTAGTTTCTTTTAAAAAATTTTGAACCCAAGGTGGCAGCTTAAATTTTTCCCCTCAACAAACGAGAAGGCAAATTTAAGTTGCCCCCTCGTTTGAAGGGGGCTCCCTCCCCCGGTCCTCTCTATACCTAGACGCGTTAACATTTCTTGACTAACTTCTTTAAAAAGCTAAACCCGCGCCTGCCATCCCTAATTCGAAAAGACTAAAACGGAATGTTTTCTATTTTCAAAAACACTTCTTTTTTAAGTGCTAGCATACCGTATATTTTCCTAATTCCGAACAAAATCCTACTTAAAGTTGAATAACTCCGCTTGCTTTTTGAATTTCATATTAATTTTTTTAAATAAACTGGAACCTAAACTGATTCGAACCATGTGAAGCAACAAGTATATTCTTTATAAAAATATTGTTAATTTTTAAATTTAAAAAGTAAAGTTTTCGTTCGGAATTAGAAACACACGTTCCTAATTCCGAACGTACATATCAAATCCCAAAAAAAATGGGATTCAATTTAAAAAAGTAAACAATTTATACTAGCGTGAAAATCTAGATTAGAGTTAGGTAAAAAGATTTTTAATATTTAAAATTACTTTTTTTTAATGTAAGGGTATAATATTGTGTTGGTGCAGAGTGTGCATTAACTATTTATTAGATCCTGTCTTCCATTATTTTTTTCTAATCAGTTAAAAAAAAAAACCTTCACAGTCACTGTCTGTTTCTGTCAGTTAACCAGAAGAAATCTCAGTTATTAGTATCAGGTTGGTTCCAGCCTTAGCGAATGCTTCCCCATTAATCAAATAGGAAACTTTTTTTCTTAACAAACGTTAAGATAAACAAGACGTTTAGAAATTCAATAAAAAGGTTAAAAGCGTTTATAAGTTTCTAAGTTAACGTCGTTAAAATGCTATTGTTAATTATTGTTGTTAATTACTTTTGACTTTTTTTTTCATATAAATAATCACCATCAAATTCTACACCGAACAGTACCCAATTTAAATTTTCTTTTTTTTTTTTTAAATCAGTTTTATATTGTTGGCTTTTCTGGGTTTTAAAAAGTGTTTTGCTTGAAATAAAAAAGTTTAATGGTATCAATATATATTTTGAAAATAATTTTTCATATTCTCATTATAAAGGAAGTTTTCGAAAAAGCGCGCTCCGTCGAAAGTCAAGAATTGGCAGGGATGGGAAGCAACTAAGCGTCTGCGTCTTGTTATTTTTTTTATTCGAGACGAGACAAGACGTTCCTAGAAGCTTTGTCCCGATTAGCGATAAATATCGAGACAGTTTTCAATTTTCACTCGAAATCCGGGACCATACCGAGACGAAACGAGACGTCCCGGACAAAATAGGAGCTTTACAATTTCCCGGAATTTACATCTTTTTAACGGGACATAACGAGACATAATGAGACATACTAGTTAATCCTTAATGTGAAATTTAAATAAGAATTTCTAGCACAATTACTATTATTTTTTTCAGCTGCTATTATTGATATTGTTATACCATCAAGTTATATTTGATTTCGTTAAGTAAATCCTTCCAAAACCGTAATTTATCCACTCCTAATTCACTTATATTCGGGATAAGATCTAATCATTTTGTTTTTGTTGTTTTTAAAATCATTAGTATATATCAGAAGCATTTTTGAGTACTTTATGTCATTTTTCACTTTACACTGTTTAACATTTTATGTTATAACTTCTTTGACAATTATCACATTACGTTCCCTGTAATGTTTAAGTAAATAATGTTACTTGTATATTACAGGAAATACTGAAGTTGTTAAGTAATGCTATTTCAAATATCTAGCACTTCTTGAATAGCAAATCATTATTCAAATTAAAACATTTTAACAAATTTATAAGTAACATATGATGACAAAAGTATGTTTCTTGAAACTATATTTGATATGTTGAAACAAGTCATACAAGTTAAAAACTCAAATTCAAGAAATACAAATGTCAATGAGTCCATAAAAACCTTGTTTTCCGCCATTTTCATTTATTTTGGTATAATAAACACTGATCTCAAAATATAACTGGATAGCGTATTCAATTGCCTTTTTCAAAAAAAATTGAAGCCAAAATTGGCCTCCCAAGATGGCGGCGATCGGAGCTCTTAGCGGTGATCGATGTTCATTTTATAAGGCTTTTTACAGAAATATTAAAGAAAATAAATAGAGTTTTAAAAGAAAAACTAGACTATGAAATAAAGTTTTAATAACTTGAAAGAAATGAAATGATTTCTAAAAAAATCAGAAAACTAAAGTAATTATTTTGATACTAAGGTACAAAATCTTCGATACACTTTACGATTAAATAATATTTATACATAATCTATGCACCTTTTATTTCTTAGTTACCCAATGCAGTGTGCTAGAAGGTTGATAACATGACTGTATGGTAAGCGGCAGTGGTGTCTACTTACAATTTTGACAAATTTTATATTTTCAATTTTTGTAGCAAGATACCAGATATGTACATGCTGCATGAACTATTAGCTGAGTGCTGTGAGTACACACAACTCAGGGGTTCCTTCTAGGATTATTTAATACATATATGTAATTAATGGATATAGTATTTAATAAAAATATTAAGTACAGTATATGATTTTTTTTTTAATATGTGTTATTTTACTTATATTATTCTTTGTAATATTTCAGCTCTCAATAATTGAGTCAATTGTTTTTAACTTGTTATTCAAAACAAATCATTAAGGGAATGTTTTGATAACATATATTTTGTATGTTATCAAACATTATCAACATTATGTATCTTATCAAAAAACTTATGATACGTAAATTTACAATAAACTATCTGCATTAAATGTCGGAATGCATTAGTACTTTCTTATCATTTCAAACAAACCAGTTTTTTAAAGTTCAAAGACAGAGGAGGTTTAATTAAACCAACTAAAAGTGTTGCTATCATATGCGAAGAAACTGAAAGATGTTTCCAAAGGTTGCTTGCCTCAATAAAGGGCCACCTTCCAAGTGAAATAGGAATTCAAAATGCCATTTCTGGTGCTGTTTTGAGATCAGTTGATTACTCAAAAATGTTTAATAAGCAAACTTCTCATATGTTTGACTCAGCTATAACTGATAACCATTTATTTGCACTGATTAAACTTATTTCAGAAAACTATGCAAAAATACGTTTCTATCACCTGGGTAAAAAACAAACTGCCAAAATAACTGGAAAAAGCAATTAACAAAACTTATCCTATTCAAAAACAAATCAAAAGTATTTTTATGATATGATGTGATATGATATATATATATATATATATATATATATATATATATATATATATATATATATATATATATATATAATAACTCTAGAAAGAACCTCTGAGTTGTGTGTAATCACAGCGCTCAGCTAATAGCTCATGCAGCATTTATAATTTTTCAGTGCCTATCTGATGAACTAATGCCTTAAAAATAAAATCAGCTGCCTACCATGGTGTTGTGTTATTAACCTTCTAGCACACAGCATTGGGTAGTTAAGAACTAAAAGGTACATAAATTATATAACAAATGCTAACTATTTGAAACTTGAGATTTCTGCACAAGCAAACAAATACTTTTTCTTTACTTTTATTAAACAAACCAAATTTAAGCAAATTAAAATTAAAATTTGTACTTAGTTTTACTGAGAATTTTTATTTTATCATATTTATTCTAAAAAACGAAAAACAGAAAGTTAATATAGAGCTACTTATTGTAAGAATATGTTTTGTTAAATAAAAAAATATTTATATTTGAAATTTATGTAAATATGTAATATTCCGTTATTTTTATGAAAAAAATCTTATGTTAAACAAAAAAACTAGATTTTTATTAGAAAATTATATATTTATCAATATTTGAGCTTAAAGATATAAAACTTGATTATCATCAGTTTCTTAATTTTCATATCACCATTCCTTAATTCCGCCGCCATCTTGGGAGGCCAAAACTGGCTTCAAAAAATTTTTTCGTATACGCTATCCAGTTATATTTTGAGATCAGTGATAATAAACCACAGTTAAAAAATGGCGGAAGACAAGGTTTTTATGGGTTCATTGACATTTGTATTTCTTCAAAAAATATATAAAGTTATAAGATTATCTTCAAAGTAAATATAGACTTTAATTTAGATTGAAAGTTCTGCATTTTTACTAAATAAAAATCTCTCATTTTTTAGATTTCTTTGAAAATAATATAAAAGTTTTTAACTTCTTTTAACCATAAAATGTAAAATATAAATTTTACTAAAAAACTGATTTTACTTTTTAAATAAATGATCATTCTAACTTAATATTATTAAAAAAGGGCACTATATTTACCAAAAATTTGTGAGAGGTTTAGTGCCATTTTTTGTTGTTTCGAGTCACTGTGCGTCATTTCTGGCTGGCAAAACAAACTTGGTTGGCAAAAAATTTTCTTCACTGAAAAAGCGCGAGTTAGATATCTAGTTAATATAATTGATCTGTCTCGTAACGTTTTTTTTCCTAAATATCCAGGTCACTGTTTTTAAATTCCAAGAATATATTTATTCCGGGACAATCGTTTCCTTTGTCTCGTTATTTTTTTCCGGGAAATTTCTCGTCTCGTTACGCTTTTCCCGGTTCATTTCGAGAATACGATTCCGAGACGCAGACCCTTAGAAGCAACCTATCATGTTTATTAAACTTGTCCCCAATTACAAAACCCCTCCACAAAAAATTTTAAAACAGCTTAGAACGACTTTGTTATTTGATAAAAGTAAATAAAATAACTTACTTTTTACTTACTAAGTAAAGTATAGTATTTCAATGATAAAAATTTACTTTTACTTGTAATGGTAACTAACTTTTTTTTCAAATTACTTTTATGTAAGTTGCCTATTTTAATTTTTGTTACTTTTAAACATAAAAGTAATTTCATATTACGATGCAGTATTCTCTTACTTTTTTAAGTAAAGATGGCTTTTTTAAAATCTTATATTTAAGTAAGTTACTTTACAAAAAAATTTACATTTACATGTAAAAAGTAAATTACATTTCGATACAAACTATTTGTATAAGTATAAATCTAAATTACTTTTTAAAGTGAATTATTTTCACGTCTCTTACTTTTAAAAGTAATTTACAAAAAGTAAGTAAACTCTTTTATGTTAACAACTTTTACTTGTAAAAAAAAAAATTACTTTTTAAAGTGAATTATTTTCACGTCTCTTACTTTTAAAAGTAACTTACAAAAAGCAAATAACTCTTATGTTAACTACTTTTACTTGTAAAAAAAAATTTATGTAAGTAATTTTTATATGGAATATAATGTTATTTTTTTAAAATGATTTACTTTAAAATGTAAATTTATTTCATAAATTAATCTAAGTTATGTAAAGAAATTTTTGTTTACATCAAAATAACTAAAAGTATCATCCCTGATATCATATCAAAATAGAGTAGCACGAATACCTTACCAAAAAGTCAACATGTTTTGTAATTAAGGTGTTAGTTAAACCAAGAAATTTTTCGTAAAACAAATAACACTTAGGCTATCTAAATAAACGGCAATATAACACATAAGCACAAAAAAAAATGTTTATATTTTAGAGGAGCATTTGAAGCATAACCATTCTGCACTTTCGTCTTCCAGAACATATTCCGGGATGCCTTCACAAGCGCGATGATGATACCAAATCTCACAACACGGACAATCAAAATATCCTCAGTTTAGTGCATTATAGAACAAACTTGCCAAATAACATGATTTTTCACTTTGCCACAAAACATACTGTCTAAAAGGAAAACTTCACCAACAGAACATCCAAAAGTACTAATTGTCAACCAATTGGCATCACCATCATGTAACACCTTGACAAAAGATGGTTTTTCTATATCAAATAAAAGGTTCTGTACAAGAACAGAATCTTGGAGATCACATACACTTGTAACCATCTTTTGCATGGTGTGGATAACAGTGTCAGACAACATCTGTTTTGCTGAAGTATCTAACAAAATATATAGTCAATTGCGGGTTCTGGCGCATGAATACTTTTCCATACTTAAGGATGCAAAGATTGATACGGGTTCTGGCGCATTGATACTTTTCCATACTTAAGGAAGCTAACGTTGATGTGATGACTTATTTTTTTTTATTTGAAAATGTATGAGTGTTCTGACGCATGAGCACTTTTCACTACTTTTCCATACTTAAGGATGTAAACATTGATGTGTGAGTGAACATTTTTCATGTCGTGTTTTTGTAGACAAACTTAAGTATGCAAGCGTTTTTCATGTTTTGAGACATGAATAAGTATAGAAATAATCATGTTATTTCTATACCTTAATCTAGTAACGAAGTTCTTCAAGATGCCTAAAAATTCGAAGAATTTCCATTGTTTCAAAGAAACTAAAAATCACTTGTGATTTCCATAGTTTCTTTGAAACTAAAGTTTTTAAGATGTTAATTCAATTTTCTTGTCTTGTAGTGACCGATGGCTAAGGTGGTGTGAGTGCCATCATTCCTTATTCTCTTATCATCGTTAGCGCTGAGTGCGACCTTGTTAATTTCTTCAGTGTATATGTCATGTTGATGGGATCTGAAAACGTTCATGGTTGCAAGCTTTTCTTCCTTATTGATTAGACAGTCATAGTAGTCTTGATGAGTGAGATGATTTTTAACCACGTTCTTTTTAACCCCTTTGCATTTTTTATGCTCTTTATCTTCATCTTCTTTTTCTTCAGGGATGTAGTAGGAGTAGAGCTTGGGTCGAAGTCCTACAAACTGCGTGATTTGCTTTCCACCGGTCTCATCTTTGAACATGCCAATAACCTTTTTATTTTTACCTACTTTGAAGCCAACGTTTTGAATGGCAGGATGGTCTTTAGGAAAGTCGCTCGTGTCAAATTTGCTTTCTACGTCATCAGCAATGTCTTTATAGAAATCAGGAGTTTCAATTTCGTAAATGAGCGAGTCGGTGTCAGTCATGAGCAACTTAGCTTTATCACCGTATTTGGGTTTCATGTAGTCATAGTGGTGTTCAAACATGAGAGTCTTGCTGAGGTCAAGGATGCTAAATCCCAAGTAAACGGGTTTGTCGTAAGTGACTTGTGTTTTCTTCATGTGAACGGCAGTGAGGTTTTCATTAAAAATGGTGCTTCGACTAAACCTTTCCTTTTTGGATAGTTTCAAGACTTCTTTTCTTGTGGTAACTAGTTTAATATCGACATGTTTTAGAATGTTTTCCATGGTTTTTCCAAAGACAGAGTTGTTCATGAGTTTGAAAAATTCCTTCTCAAATTCGTTTTTAGCGTCTTTTCTTTTATTGGTGTTGCCATCGATGTACAATTTCATGAAGGGTTCTTCTTCAAAGCTGATTCCTCGATGAATTTTGGTGATGACAAGGCCAAGTCGTTCATAGAGTTTGAGGTTTTCGTGATGAATGACGTATTTTTCTTTGTTGTTTAAATTAGGGACCAGCTTTTCTACTTTTCCAATGGTTAATCTTTCAGGAGCCAAAGGATAGTCGTTGTGTAGATCGTGAAGCTCTTCAGGATAGCTCAAATCAACTTCGAGAAAGCAAGGTATGTTGCGCCAATTTTGAAGATCAGTCATCCATCTGAACTTTCTAACGGGAAGAGCTTTGCTCATGGCCCACCCATAAAGATTGTTAGCGTCTAAGTACTGAATAAATGTGGATGGTTTTGAAGGATCATAGTTTGGCATGTATTTGTTGTTAGCATTTCCAACTCGATTCGAGATCATGCATATTCCACCGCGTATACCTTTTTGGATCATGTGGAGCATATCGATATCGGTGATCAAGTCCAGCTCAATTTTAGTTTCCTTTAACATAGCGTCCCAAGCCAAACCAGGAGAGGTGTAATACCAAAGAGGGTCGAGACCGTAATATTCCATGCAAGTGTCTCTAAAATTTTCAAAGACATCGGCAAGATTCATCACGTCGGACTTGTTGTATAGCTCGTGATAATCTCTAAAGGTTTTGCATCCAAATGCGTTCCAAACGTTTATAGCATGCGCATAGTCTTCATCGCTGATGTGTTTATCATCTAGTCTAGAATAAAAGGCTTCTTTAGGAGGCAATTGCGTTTCAGAAAACTTTTCAATCGAGTCTACCCATTCATAGGGGTAAACTCCTTTTCTTAGCAGCAAATTTCTTTGTTCTCCGCTGTAGAATGAATTGAGATGTTTGCACATGATGTCTCCTTTTTTAAATCTTCTATGAGCGCAGTCTTTACAATTGTCTTTGCACTTGCATTTTTTACCTTTCTTATCAAGACAGTCCTTTTTGCATGTCTTAGGGTCTAATTTGGAGCACTCCTCACACAAATCTTTAACAAGGTTTCCAGTCAAATCTGCTAACGAGCTTTGCATGAACCTATAGCTGTCAACGAACCTTAAATCTCTATACACTTTTTTCGGTTTACCTTTCTTATCAATCGAATCTCTCACTTTGATGCTTTTTGAGAAACTGATGTATTTTTCTTCGCTGTTAGGTATGCAATTGAGTTTCCCGCCTAATCTCTTGATGAACAAATGGCTGTCATAGGCTGACAAGTTGTGAAAGACAACGGGAATAAATTTTGGAATTCGATATTTTTTATTGCATGCATTATGAGCAGCACCACGGTACTTTCCAGTCAAATGACAGTGTTCCCATACTTTATCACCGTTAAGATCCTTTTTACAAATGTGACATTTGGTTGCAGCTTCAAACTTCTTTTCATCATCCTCAGTCTTTATTGGCATATTCTTCCATTGCTGTTTCAGTGAATCGATGTCGCCATGAATTTTTAAAAAGTCAGCTTCAAGACTGGTAACAAACTTTTTACCTACGTCATCGTCTTCGCTTTCGGCTGTGTACTCAAAAGATTTAATTTTTAAGCCATTAGGTCCTACGATGTAATAGCTGAACGAGCTTGGAACATGCTTTTGATATTGTTTGGTGTATGACTGTTTTAAGTCAGGGGTGCAAGTGTTGTCATCGATGGGCTTGATAAAACTTTCAAAGTCGGCATAGACACAGTACGGAACTCTCATGGTGTTGTTAAAGTTTTTAAACTGAACAGTTGACCCTTCTTTTGGAAGATCGATTCTCATGGGTGCGTTATCGTAGCAATATTTTCGATGGATTTGAAGCTTTTCTTCAAGGTCGTAACCATGCATACAATTTCTGCAAAAATGTAGTTTTCTTTTTCCTTTTGTTGTTGAGGAGCCGGCAAACCGACTGAAATTGTTAATGAGGAAGTAATGGCTGTTTTTTTCGTTTGAGATAAGAAGCAAATCAACCAATACATTTCGATCATGAAATTTCGATATTTGCAAAGGTTGCGGTTTATTCATTTCATACTCAAAGACGTTCACGCTAATGTTAGGATTATTTTTCTCAAACTTTTCGACTTCAGTCACCTATAGAGGAAATTCCATTCCTTCCCAATGGAGCTCTTTCGATTTTTCAATCAACTCATTGTCAATTCTTTCATTGTCTCTATTTTTCATGTTAAGAGCTCTGGTGACACACCACTTGAAGCATTGATTATCAGTGTTTTCCATGTTGATAATAGCCTTTTTGTTTTTCAACTTGACAGGTAGCTCCATGTAAGAAGATCCATTAAAAGGCACATAATCAGTAAAGCTGATATCAATTTTTACAATCTTGGACAAGACGCAATTGGATCCCATCTTGTTGTAATTGGCACTGCTTCCCAAGATTTTTTCTTCCATTTGACTCATGAGCTCTCTCACATCTGTACCCTTGAGTAGTCTTTCCATGAAGGATGAAAAGTTAGCCTGCTGAGTAGTCTCTTCACCTGTTAAGATGCTTACACGCTTCATTTCACATACAAGAGTCATTTTTACCTTTGTGTTGATTTCTCCTTGCATGGTTTGAATAGCAGACTCTCTCACCAAGTTTAAGAAAGAAACAAGGTCTTGGTATTGAGAAGACGGCTCGTAAGAAAATACTCTGGTGGAGCGCTCTGCTGAATGCTTAGTCATATTAAACTTTATGGTGTAAGGTTTAGGAGCAATAGGAGGTTTTACAACAGGACTTGGAGCATCAAATACGATGTCTTTGAGAGAGTTTATTGTTTCTTCAACTCCGCTTTTTACGCTGCTTACTGTTTTCTTCACCGTAGTTGGAACGTATGGGTCAATGACAGTGAGCACTTTTTTAAAACCGTTGGAGACAGTCGTTGCAATTCTTGAAAGCCATCCAGGTCTAGGAGCAGGAACAGGTTTGGGTGAAATGACGTTTGTTGAATCGACAACAGGTGTGTCAAGGATGGATGGTTCAGTTCTTGTCACTCGATTTTGCAAGCGAGCAGACCCGAACGAAATCAAGTCATTGGAAACGGGTCTTGGTGCAGGGACCGGTCTTTCACGATCTGTCGATTTTGGAGCAGGTGTTACATCAGGTTCAACAATAAACCGTACTTTTGCAGGTTTCACAGGTTGAACAAACCTAACTACGGTAGCATTAACAGGCAAAGGTCTCGCCTCAGTCGTTCGTCTACGAGCAGGACCATACCCAATGATGGGCTTTGTTGCTCTTATAGCTTCAATGAGCTTAGCTTTTCTCATTCTTGAGATGCCTTTGACACCTCGGTCATTAGCCATCTCTTTTAGCGCTTTCATATTAAGTTTATCCATTTTATATAGAGAGAAAAAAATCTTTAACCCATTTCAATTTTGCCGTGATAAAGAATTTTAATTTTCAACAAAATTAAAATCACGTTACAACTTAATTATTTGATAACCGTGTTTATTGTCAAAGTATTTCCAGTAGTGACCTGTTTTTTTTCTTAATTGATGATGAGACTTGTATTCTGTCACTTTACCTGTCTCCACATTGGTAATTTTGTAAGCGAAAGGATTTTTTCTAATTTCAACAAGTTTTGCCCATTTAGGATCGATAGGCTTTTTCTCCTTTGGTTCACGTATTCTCGGTCTTCCCACAGGTTTTATTTCTTTCACATTTTCCATCAATTCTTCTTTATTGAGCAAATTGTTTTCGAGCGCGATCAGTGTCAAAGCCAACAAATTGTTTGATGTTTTGTTAACACCATTTTCCTTCAGCAACTCTCTCAATTCCTTCTTTGTGTAATGCATTTTTATTACTGAAAGATTTTATTCTTCTTAACTCATTTTTTTCAATTCTTCAAAAAGAATTAAAAAATGCCTAAGCTCTACTATCATATTTTGCTACTACGTATTCCTCCAACTTGCCTTCTTTATTTATCCCATATTCTATTTTGGCAATACCCATCTTTATCCCTCTTATGATAGAAAATTCAAACTTTGAATCACTTGGCTTGTAAAATTCATACCCTCCAAAATTTTCATCTTTACAAAATTTGCTTTGATTGTTACCCATCTTTTTTATTTGTCGTAAATTATTCATCTCGAATTCAATTTTTTCAGCAAACTTTTAATTCTTAAAAAAGAATCAAAAGCGTGTAAAATCTTTAAATTTTTTAAGCAGCAGGAGCGCAAAATCTTCCCGCTCTCCAAGAAGACGAAGAGAATTTTTCCCACTCTTCTGCAATGATCTCGTTTTCCGACTTTCTTTCCCGCTCTTCCAACTCTCTTTCCCGCTCTTCCCGCTCTCTTTCCATCATTATTCTTATCGCTTCATCCTCTCTTTCCTGATCTATCCAATGATTTATCCAAAAGTCTTCTTCTTCATAATCCATCTTTTTTTATTTGTCGTAAATTATTTAACTCGAATTCAATTTTTTAATTCTTCAGCGGAATTAAAAAAGATTTTCCAGTGATCTAAAAGATCTTAAAAAATTATTTTCACGGTTTAGATCCTTTGGGTCCATACGAAGTCAAAGAATCTAAAAATCACTTGTGATTTCCATGGATCCAAAATCTTCCTGCTCTCTTTCATCATCTATCCATTGTCCTATCAAAGCTTCTTCTTTTTCATAATCTTCTTCTTCCTGCTCTCTTTCATCATCTATCCATTGTCCTATCAAAGCTTCTTCTTTTTCATAATCTTCTTCTTCCCGCTCTCTTTCATCATCTATCCATTGTCCTATCAAAGCTTCTTCTTTTTCATAATCTTCTTCTTCCCGCTCTCTTTCATCATCTATCCATTGTCCTATCAAAGCTTCTTCTTTTTCAAAATCTTCTTCTTCCCGCTCTCTTTCCATCATCATTCTAAACGCTTCCTGCTCTCTTTCATCATCTATCCATTGTCCTATCAAAGCTTCTTCTTTTTCATAATATTCTTCATCATAATCCATCTTTTTTTATTTTGTCGTAAATTATTTAACTCGAATTCAATTTTTTAATTCTTCGAAAAGAATTAAAGATTTTCCTTCTGCACTCCAGAAAAACGGGTGAAACGTCATTTTATAATCTCAATCTTTATTCCTTTTTCATCTATTTTTCCGTTTCGCTTCTCAAAATAATTGTTGCCGTGTCCCGTCTCTTTCATCGCCTTGTAAAGAGAGCCGTATTCAATCACTTCTCCTGTTTCAGCGTGCGTCATTTTTACAGCCACGGGATGGTTTCGGATCAAACGAAGCCTTTCGTATTTGGAATCTATCGGCTTGACATCCTTCATCATCGCATTTTTGTCGATCAGATGGTTCTCCAGCGCAATCATCGCCAAACCCATTTTGCTTTTCGATGTTTTGGAAATTCCGTTTTCGATAAGTAAATTTTTCAAATCCTTCTTCGTATAAATCATCCTTTTATTAAGGATTTATTTTTTTTATCATCAATAAATTCGTAGAATTCGGGTGCTCTGCACCTAAAAAATTCTTCGAATTTCCAGGATTCTCAAAGAATCAATAAATTCAAAGAATTCATGTGGGTGCTCTGCACCTAATACACAACCTTCATTTTGTTTCCGTCTGATTTGATTCTGAGCAGCTTGTCAGAGATCACCACGGCATAGGCTTGAGTGTCTGCAGGAACGTTTGCGTTAAAGGTGGCTTTAATTTGCACGTCCAACACGGTTAATTTTAACCTCTCAGCCTGCTTGCTCACGTCAAAAACGAAAATAGGACAAATGTGCCTGTAGTTCAGCGCTGTTATATTCGGCTGGGCAACAATTTCGCTGATTCCAAAAATCTTGTTGTCAAACTTGCATGCGTCTCTGTAAACCCTTGAAAATTTGTTGTTTGTAAAGGCCAAGTCGTAATCCACAGCAGGATACCTTTCGCTGTTTAAGGTCACATACATGTTTTTCAAATCGCAGTGGTTGAACACGGAAGGGTTTAGATCTTGACTGCCGTCTTTATTGGTCTGAAATCCAACAATGATGTACCTCGGACGTTCACTGGCTGATCTAGCACTTAACCTCCAACTGAACGTATTGGACACTGGCACGGCAATGGTGTCGCACTGTCTGGATCTAAACGTCAACGGAACGTCCACTTTGGACTCGATGAGTTTGTAAAGACGGTTGTTGGCCATAACAGAGGGAGTGACATGAGGCATAAACAAAGACAGTTTGCTCAAGGTTACTTTTCCTGCGGCTGTTTCAGCGCTCTTAAAAATCGCATCAACGTCGCTCTTTCTTACAAGGGTTATCGTGTGCTTGAATCCGTAAAGAACTTTTTCGTAATCTTCACAAAAACCAAAAATGTGCTTCAAAGGAATGCAGAATGAAAAGGTACCTTTATCAGCAGGCTGCTTAATGATGAAATCATGTCTTGCGCTAAAACCGCTATTGTTTGCAAGATCGGCAAGGGCAGTGCTGTCTCTTTGCCACAGCTGATTCATTCCTTCCGACACTTGGAACTCTACAGGATATTTCAGGAAACCCAGCAAGGTAGTGGCTTGACCTGGACTGTATATGGTCTCAATCTCTTGATTCGACAACTGATATGAAATCTGACTGAACAGGTGCATGATGCCGTTGTTAACAAGAGTAATCACATCCGCATCCACATAGGAATTACCGTCTGCTTTTGTCAGTCTTCCTTCCACCGAAAGGTAAGCATCACAGGGACGTGTGAACAAATCTTGCTGCTCAATGTTGATTCTTATCTCACCGGACGTGTTTAAATTGGCGCTGACCGGTTCATATTCGTGAAATTCATATCTCTCAATATCTTCATCAATGATGATTTCTTCTGTAATGTCTAAAACATCTGAATTTGCCATTTTTCTATACCAAAGAAAAAAAATTTCATTAGATCCTTCAGATCTATGAAAAGAATTTTTAGATCCTTTTCGGATCCGTGGTGACAACGTCGCATTAGATCCTTTTCGGATCCGTGGAAATCATTTATGATTTTTAGATCCTTTGGATCCGTGGAAATTCTTCGAATTTTTATGCGATCTTCAGTCCTCTTCCCATTTTTACTAGGTCTTGGATTCGGATGACGTTTTTATGAGACAGAGACCCTCCAAGAGAGGAATAATCGCTGCTCACCTTTGGAGGTCCGACCATTCCGGAAATAATGTCTTTGCTTTTTTGAGTAAGCTTTTGAGTTCCTTCAGATATTTTAGATCCTTCAGATCCATGGAAATTCGAAGAATTTTTAGATCCTTCAGATCCATGGAAATTCGAAGAATTTTTAGATCCTTCAGATCCATGGAAAGAATTTTTAGGAGTTCCAGTCTTGGTATACACCTTTTCTAGCGCCTTTTTGCCTTGGTCAATGACCACATCTTTTGCTGTCGCAATCGCCGAAGAAGTCAACTCTTTCCCTGCAGATTTGGCAGCTGTAATCGCCTCTCTTCCCAACTCGCTTTTTGCAATCTTGCCAGCCAAATTAGACGCTGCTCTTGACGCGCCTGATGCTGCTGCTCTTTTTAAAAAATGACGCAACGTGTCCATGATTCCACTTCCTCCAACAACGTGTTTCTTAACATATCTGTTTCTGTAAATGATCATTTTTTAAATACGAGAAAAAAAATTCAGATCACCTTCATTATCGATTTGTACTGGTTTTTGCTAATCACCTTTTGCCTCAACAGCTCATCACAAATGCTCACAGCTTCATTTCTCGATCCCGTATTCCCAGCACGACAAGCAGCCACGCTCAATTCAAGCTTTTCCACCAACGCATTCGGATCGCTAGGAAGAACAATCACTCCTAAACCTTTCTTTTGCTTATCATAATCTTTTTTCAGGCGCTCCTTGTACTCATTATATTTATCAACTCCAAGCGCATCTTTCCCTTTTTCAATACGTTCCATTTTTGCACGATAATCCTCTTTTAACTTCTTTTTTTCTTTTTCAGCATGCATTTTATCAAGTATTTCAAGATCGTAACTCGTAGGAGCTGAAACAGGATCTTCAGCCGTTTTGTGAGATTTCAGCTCATTTTCAATGGGGATGATGAATTGATTGTATTTTTCAATCTCGGAAGCTCTGGGCTTGTTGTGTCTCGCTTCCTGCTTTACAGCCTCACTCTCTACTAAAATTTTCGAGTAATTAGCCACATCTTCTGCTGTCACGTTCTTTGAAACGCTTGGATTGGTCATGAGATCCCAAAGACCTTTTGTTCCTTCATACTTTTCGCCTCCAACAATCATATCGTTGCCTTCAAACATCACTCCCATTTTTCCAATCGTATATTGACCATCTCTTTTGCTCAATTCAAACTTGTTAGTAAAGCTTCTTTTAAATTTTGCTCTTGTGTCTAGATCAAACAAACTTTTTATGAACTGATTGTCCTCAGGAAAAATAGACGACTCTAAAGGCACTTCTTGCTTGATGCTCTCCTGCTCGTTTTTAACCTCGCTTTTAACCTCGGATTTTATCTTTTTGAGCGTCTTCTCGTTGCTTTGAATAAGAGGCTTAAACAGCTTTCCCACATCCGTCTGAAAATTGGCATCTAAAATGTTGTCGTTGATGCTGTTCTGATAAATCCTCTTTCTTCTGTCATTAATCTCTCTCACAATTTCATCTCTTTTGTTCGGGTCTTGTATTTTAAAAAAAGACATGGTTTTTAAAATACGATAGAAATTATTTTCTCGAATCACTGAACATTTTTAGATTTATAAAAAGTGTTAAACGCATTAATGATATCTTCTCGCACTTTTTCTTTTGACAATTCATCGGTTTTAGTTTTGGATCGTATCTCTTCCATCATTTCTTTAAACTTTTGAAGCTCACCAAGAATCAACTGAAACTCTGAATTGCTTATTTTATTATCCACCAACGCTTTGGAAATGTGCTCGCTGATCGTGTTCAACTTTGACTCGGCCAACACTTTGATCTTCTCGTGCTTTTCCGCTTTCAAAGCCATTCTTTTGTTCACTTGACCTCCAATAATCGATAAAATACCCATTCCAATAGCTACCCCTTCACACGCAATCGCTGCAGGACTAGCAATAATCGTTGACAAAAGACCTATTCCAGTCGCACCCAATGCTATGCATAATCCTTGCATCGTATTATCCACATTCGAAATGATCTTGAAAACACGATGGTACTTCTTGCTGAGATGAACTCGCTTTTTCCTCTCGTTGTCTATCTCTTTCTGAATCTCACCGATCTTTTGAAGACGATAAACATGTCCTCCTTCATCCATTGGAGCCGTTGGAAGAACAGGGTATATTTCTTTATAATTGTTGATATCCATTTTTTTATTAAGGAGAAATAAAAAATTTCTTACTCACAAGAAATTCACGATGCAAAGGCTCTCTCCCTTTTTAATCACGACGTCTTTGTCGCTTCTGTTATAAATTTCCATAAAGACGTTCTCTACAGACTCTGAAAAAAGCATAAAGTGACTGAAATAATTCAACCTTAAATTAAGCTCATGTCTCAAATTCACCAAAGCAATACCTTTATCCACTTTAATCCCAAACATAAAAACAATCGTCTGTTTGGATAAACGGTTCAACTTAATGTCTCTTTGAGCAAATATTTCGCATCTGGAACGTCGACAAAGCCGTCTAGGAGGATGTTCCAAATGATCGTTAAAATAAACGGTACCTTTCAACTTATTCTCGTCAATACAAATGATTCTTCTCATCTTTTTTAACAGTAAGGAATCTTTTTTTCGTATTCATCCTTCAGATATTATCCGTAATAATAGGCTTGTCCGAGAAGAAGGTAAAAGCTTCCGGATTGCCCGACTTGTGCGTCATCGGAGTTGAGCGTGACGACGAGCCTTCTGCCTGCTGCGACGCTGGGCATGGAGTCTGCTTCTCCGAAATTTCTGTAAAAAGAGATGGTGGTGGTGGAGCCGATGGAGGCGGTGGATTGGTACAACAGCCCCGTCGATGTGTTGTTGAACGAGGTTAAGTTTGCTCCGTTCCAGGAAGAAAAGTAAAAATCTTCCAATCCGGAGGAGGAAAAAATGCATGTGCTGTCAGAGTCGTAATCAGGAAAATAGGTGTAATTGTTGGTGTTGTAAGGAGTCCAAGGAGTGAGAACGGTGCTGTTTCCGGGAGGCAAATTGCCGTCGTACATTCTGACTCTGGATTCCCACCAGTTTCCAGAAGAGCCGATGATGTGCATCTTGATGTATTTGAGAAAGACTCCGTTTCCTTTCCCGTGGGTGTTCATCAAAACATATTCGCTGCCATACGTCGTGTTTAAATAACTAAACGTGCAGCAGTACAGCTTGTAAAGAGGGATGGAAGCAGGAATGGAAGCAAGAGTGGAAATGAAGGGTTGAATCCAATACGTGATGGCTGTAGCATTTTTGTTGACCAGTTGAATGGAGATGTCTTTTCTGAAAGGCATGTTCAAGGTGAAATATCCTCCCAAAGAAGTGGAGTTGAAAGTGTTACATCCTTGCAATGAATTGGCGTAAAAAGCTCCTCCGAGAGGGGAAAAAAGCAAATCAGTGGCAAGTCCTGTTTGGTCCACTCCGATTCCTTCCGTTGTTTCTGCATAATTTCCCACATTGATTTCTCCGTCAGTGAAGATTCGAAGAAAGACTTGACCAGGAATATTTGTGCCAGAGGCGCTGTATAAAGCCAGCCACAGTCTTCTCAGCACTCCAGATTTTCCGGAAAACGCAAACACAGGAGCAGTGGTTAACGCTGTGACCGTCTGAGACTTAAACCCCAAACTGGTGAAACTGGATCCAGGGACGACACTGGTCAAGCTCGATTTTTGCAACAACAAGTCGACGTAACTTTTTGTCGCAGCGTCTTGCGCGTTTGAAGGATCGAGCACATTGATCACCTTGTGAGAATTCAAATCCAAGTCCGCGGTTCCCACTGTTGACGCGTGCGTGTCCACGTAATTTTTGGTGGCTGAATCCGAAGAAGAAACGGGTTCTGCCAGATTGGTCAATTTGTGTGACGTCATGTTGACGTCTGTGTACAAAATATTGGAATAAGCCACTTTGGTGTCGACGTACGCTTTTGTCGCAGCATCGTGAGAAGTGGTTGGATCTTTCACATTGAGTAATTTGTTGTTGTTTAAATCCATGTCAGCAGTGATGGTGCTCGTTCCGTCTGTTTTGACGAGCATGCTCGAGCTGACATCGACGTAATTTTTGGTGGCGGCGTCGTGAAGGTTGGTTGGCTCGTTCAAATTGATCGCTTTGTGAAAATTCAAATCCAAGTCAGCAGTTCCTATTCCTCCACCTCCGCCCGTCGAATGCGTGTCGACGTAATTTTTGGTCGCGGCGTCGTGTGAGTTGGTCGGTTCTGCTAGGTTGATGATTTTGTGAGAGTTGAAATCCAAGTCTGCAGTGATGGTGCTGTTTCCATCTGTCCTGACATACAGATCGCTTGAAAGAGAGGTTGAATAAGGGTTGTATAAATAACGACCCAATTCTGATCTACCAAATTTGTCAATCATTTTTATATGCCTCAGATTTTATTTTTTTTGCCTGGTCTACCACAAGGTGTTCATAATGCTTTGAAAGTCAAGACCTGCATCTAATTTTTTCAGAACGTAAAGACACAAGTGACCACAATAAGAGGTATGGCCAAACTGCACTCTTTCGCTGTTGTAATAAACAGGACTCTTCAGATAGTGAACCAATTCAACAAGAGGAGGTTGAGCATAAGAGTCAAAGCTGTATTTCTTATCACCGTCTTTGTACCAGCACACCCAATGAAATCCTCCAGTGCTTGAATCACCTGTGTTGACAATCCCGCATTCTTTTCTTCTAGGTTTTTTCGGCAATGTGTCTCTTTCAAAAACACCTCGAAAGTTTTCCAATTTTAACTGTTTGGCAGCTTTTTCCAATTGAAAGTTGGTCAAGGCCTCGTTGGGTAAAACAATTCCTTCAACGTTAATCATTTTTAAATTCGTGCAAAATTTAAAAATCATTTATGATTTCCATGGATTCAAAGAAACTAAAAATCACTTGTGATTTCCATTGTTTCAAAGGATCTTAAAAATTCGAAGAATTTTTATTGTTTCAAAGAAACTAAAAATCACTTGTGATTTCCAGTGATCCAAAGGATCTTAAAAATGGATTTACATCTCTTCGTCAGATTCCATTTCACCACCCAGGATGCTTTGAACTGAAGTGTCGTTTTTTGTGATGACCACTTCGGGAATCCTAACCTGAATGGACTCGATCTGCGCTCCAACAAAAACACCTTCGATTCTCAAAGCGGCAACAACAAAACACTTTTGTCGAACATATGTCAATGGTTCTGTTTTCACCATCTTTTTGTTCTCCTTTTTGAAAAACAAAGAAGAAACCTCAATGTTTTTTTCACTTTTCTTTGTGAACAATTTTCCGAAAAAAATGGGAGATGCATGTGGATTATCGGATTTGTTTTTGAAAATGGACAGATCCTCTGTCATGATTTTTTTCGTTCTTCCTCCTTTTTTCAAAGCTGGAATCATTTCCTTGACTTTTTCGCGAAGAAATTTTGATATCTTTTCGGTCACCTCGATAAACTTTTTTTCTTTTTCGCTCACTCCGTTTTTTTCGTTGAAACCGAGAAAGGAAATCGAATATCCCTCCAGCTCTTTCGTTCCAAAATTGCGGTTCTCAAACACACCCAGAGAAAACAAAACGGGGGTTCTCAAAACAAAAAAATCTTTTCCAGAGGGGTACTCATAATAAAGCGGAATCTTTTGGTACTGAATGGGCTTGGTTGCGGAATAAATCTCTCCAACCGATAATTTGCTCTCATCAAAATTCTCAATCGTCACGAAATTCATCTTTTTTAATATGAAAAGAAATTTTTTTATATCATTTTAACATTCGTTGAAAATCTTTGCTCTTTGACTTTATTTTTCTTTAACCTGAAAATTTTTTTCAGAAAGGAAATGACCAATGTCACTCGAAAGCAAACTGATCAACTCTTTATTGTCTACCCACGAATTAAACGAGTCTGGATATCCCAACCATTTGACCAGTGATTTGCTTTTTGTTCTGCGAACGATTTTTTCAATCCTGAAAATTTCTTGATGCGTCTTTTGCATCTCCTGCTCATAAAAAGTACCTTGAATCTCTTCACCGTTAGCATCAGCGATTTTATACGTTGGCGGATCCGTATACTGAACTTTGGACACGGTAAAAACCTCTTCAATCCATCTCGGTGTATACCCCTTTTCAAAATGAGACTTCTTTTTTGTGATTCGCACTTGATCACCCATGGAAAATTTCGGTTTTGCTGCTAATTCTTGATCCTTTCCATACAGATTCCACCATACCCTACCTTTTTTCTTTTCATCGCTGGCTTCCACTGGAGTCATTTTAATGGAAGAGTGCTTTGTGTTGTTGTAATTTTTCACCATCTCATCCAAAACGTCAACGTATTTATTGGTATTGTTGGCTGAAAAATATTTAAACATCCTCTCTTTCATCGTTCTGTTCCATCGCTCAACGACACAGCTTTTTTCCTCGTTTTCAGTGGAATACAATTGGACACCCAACGCTTTCACGTGCTTGTTGTAAAATTCTTTTCCTTTATCTACCCACAATTTGATGCATTTTCTTTCTTGGAATATCTTTTTCAACGATTCAGCCACTTCAAAGCCTGTTTTGCTTTTTAACGGAACGATCCACCCATACTTTGAAAACACGTCGATCACCATGAGCAAATATTTTACACCGTTGTTAAATTTTGAAAACGATTGCATGTCCACCAAATCTGCTGCCCATATTTCGTCGAGGCCGTTCACAATCACCCTTCTTCTTTTATAATGGTGGATGACAGGTTTATGAAGCTGCTCTGCAAGCTGGTCTGTCCATTTCATAGGCATTTTTTTTTTTTTGCAGATCTTTCAGATCCTACACCCAATCCAAATTTAGCTTTGGCTTTAATTACAGGTGTAATAAGCTTTCTTTCGTTAATCTCTCTTTGAGTGGGGTTTGGAATGGAGTTCATTTCTTCAAGCATCATTTGATCCGCCAAATTTCTGCTTTGAACGTCGTTCAAATATTTATATGCCAAATCGTGGTGATATGCCGCATTGTCCACTCGATCCACCGGCTTGCTCCACTCCTGATACATGTCTGTAGAAGTCAGTCTCTTATCCAAATTGGTTCCAGGCCCTGCAAAGTTCATCCCAGGAATGTGCATTTCTCCTGGAAATTTTGCCCACGGAAGCTTAACTTTGCTCGACAGCTTATTAATCGACTCCACCAAATCACCTCCTTTTGTAGAAGATGATTTATGCGAAGAAATAAATTGGCATTTGGTTGTTCTGCAAGAGCCGCAAGTCCCTTTCAATATTGGTCGGTTGTTTTTCGTCATCTCCTTTTTCAAGTGAATAGTTTCAGTTTCTCTTTTGCATTTAACGCAGTACATTTTTAATACAAGAAAAATTTTTATCTCAAATTCGCTTGCGAATCTATGGAAAATTAAAATTTTCTAATACAAAAATGGAAGTCATTGATTTGTCATGGAATATCGGAAAAACCAAAAGATACAACAACAAGCTTTTGCCAAGAAGCATTCGAGGAATCATCGTTGGAAAGTCCGGTTGTGGAAAAACAACCTTGCTTCTCAATTTATTGCTTAGGCCTGGATGGCTGGATTATAACCACTTGCAAGTCTTTGGCAAATCCCTTTTCCAACCCGAATACAAAATACTCAAAAAAGCCTTTGAGAAGAAACTACCAAAAGAACTCATTCTGCAATTATTCAACATTCAAAACCAAATTGAAGAGCTAAACTCCAGTCCTGAAGACGTCATTGATGAAATATCGAAAGAATGGGACGGAGAAACAGACATGGAATGCCAATTTTTCGAAAGTGAAGAAGACGTGCCTGAACCTGAATCCTTAAACTCAACCAAAAACAACTTGATGATCTTTGACGATTTGCAACTCACCAAACAAAACAAATGCGAAAAATATTACATCCGAGGAAGACACTCCAACGTGGACTGCTTTTACCTATCTCAAAACTATTTCTTACTCCCAAGACAAACCATCAGAGAAAATGCCAACTTTATTTGCCTCTTTCCTCAGGACGATAAAAACATCAACCACATTTATCAAGATCACGTTTCCAGCGACATGAAAAAAGAAGAATTTAAAAAGTTTTGCAAGTACTGCTGGTCTGTACCTCATGGTTTTGCTGTCATTGATTTGTCCTCCAAAAAATACAATGGAAAGTACAGAAGCGGGTTGAACGATTTTTATTTTCCAAACGTATAAAAAACATGTCTGGATTTTATTTGCTTGCTAAATCTAAAAAAGATCTTCCCACCGTATCAAACAGCTCCATCAAAACATACTTTGAAAGACCTATCGAGCTGGATTTAAACAAACAGTACGAAATGGCTCTTGTAGGACTTGAAACCTATCGAAGCTACCCCAACATCACCTCTAAAAATAACGTTTTCAGATACAGCCCAAACGCTGGATCGAACAGTTACACCATCTACATTCAAGAAGGATCCTACGAAATCAACCAGCTCAACGAGTACCTTCAAAATGAAATGCAAAAGCAAACAGGAAGCTTGTACAGAGTAGACGGAGTCACCATTACAGCAAACGAGTCTTCATTAAAAGCCGTATTAAAATTTGGAAAGCCTACAGCAACTACAAGATACTGGGTTGATTTCAACGTCAATAACAGCATAGGTTCGCTCCTCGGATTCGATAGAAACGAATACACCTACGTCGAAAAAAAAGAAGACCCTGTCGACCCTAATAAAGTCACAAGTGTCATCGACACTTACGAGTATGAAAACATCGTGAGAATTGAAGAAACTGCAGTGATCCGAGTCACCAACGACATTATCGGCTCGTCTTATTTAGACGGAAGAACAACAAACGACATTTACTCCTTTTACCCACAAGTTGAACCCGGAACCAAAATTGTTGAAAAACCTTTTCACCTCATTTACCTTCCCATCGTTGTCAGCAAAATTTCAAGAATGGAAACACAAATCGTTGATCAAGATGATCATTTGATCGATTTTAGAGGAGAAGACATCATTGTCAGATACCACATCAGAGAAAAAATCTCATCCACTCTACACGATCTTTTCTCCGGAAGCGTTTTCAATCGATAAATTTCACTTGTGAAATTCGCGGATTCGAAGAATCTAAATCTCAAATAATCTAAATTTTTTTCCTTTTCTATTAAAAATGTATCAAAAGATCGGTCTCAACATTTCGAAAGGACAAGCTGACAAAATTAAAAAAGCCATTCAAGACAATACTGCAACCAGCATAAAACTCACTCATCAAGACTTGAGCGGCGAACATGTTCTTGCTGTAACGCAAACCCAACTCAACCAAATTGCAAAAGCATATAAAGCTGGAAAAGGCGTTACTCTCAAACTCAGCAAAAAACAACTCATGCACAACGCAAAGGTAGAAGGTGGATTCATCGGTGCCCTTTTACCTTTACTAGGGATTATTGGAAGCACCATCGCTACAAAAGTCGTTCCTGCTCTTGCCACTGGACTACTCTCTGGTGTTGGAGCCTCTGCCGGTTCTGCCATGGTAGACAAAATCGCTGGACGCGGTATCGTTTACTTTAAAAAAGACGGAAAAGGACTAAAAATATCCAAATTTGGTTCAGGCTTATTCTTAAAACCTTGGACTGGAAATACTCAAGGTGATGGGCTTTACATCAAGAATAAAAAAGCATACGATCGAATTGGCTCTGGAGAAGAAGAACAATTCTCCGGCCTTGGTTTACTTCTCGGTCCAAATTCACCCTTCAATAGCATACCCATTTTAGGCTCCATTTTGTAGATCCTTTGGATTCATGAAAAATCTATGATTTTGTAGATTCTTTAGAATCATGGAAATTCTTTGAAATTCTTCAAATTTGTAAATGCTTTTAAAACGTTTTCGAATGTTTTTAAAGAAAATACACCTTTATCATTACTATTTCTCCTTCAGACCTCGCTATAAACATTTTTTAAATAAGAAGAATAAAAAGTTAAAAATTGAATTAACATCTTAAAAACTTTAGTTTCAAAGAAACTATGGAAATCACAAGTGATTTTTAGTTTCTTTGAAACAATGGAAATTCTTCGAATTTTTAGGCATCTTGAAGAACTTCGTTACTAGATTAAGGTATAGAAATAACATGATTATTTCTATACTTATTCATGTCTCAAAACATGAAAAACGCTTGCATACTTAAGTTTGTCTACAAAAACACGACATGAAAAATGTTCACTCACACATCAATGTTTACATCCTTAAGTATGGAAAAGTAGTGAAAAGTGCTCATGCGTCAGAACACTCATACATTTTCAAATAAAAAAAAATAAGTCATCACATCAACGTTAGCTTCCTTAAGTATGGAAAAGTATCAATGCGCCAGAACCCGTATCAATCTTTGCATCCTTAAGTATGGAAAAGTATTCATGCGCCAGAACCCGCAATTGACTATATATAACAAATTATCTGAAGAGAGTTTACAGTTAGGTGCTAAATGACATCTTTCTATAGGGAATTTGTCATTAACATCAGAAGCATCTATCAATAAACATACCTTTCCAATTAACAGGTTCAACAATTTTCACCTCAACTGGCCTTGTTAAATTATTTTTTCAATCAGAAAGAAAATCTAGAAGCAGCTGTTATTTTATCTTTATGAGAACTAACACGATTACTTAAAAGTTTTATTGATTTAAGAACAGGAATGAAACAGGAATGTGCTTCTTTGGTGCACCAGGCAACTTGACCTGTACTAAAGAAATTTGAATTCCAGTTTCTCTAGTTCTTGCTCGGTTAAGTTTATTTATCAGGCTAGCAAGAGTATTGTGCACAAGAACAATTTCTTCTGAATTTTTTTTAAACTTAAATGATAGGTTTTGGATGGTTGTTACTATTTTTCTGACATTCATTCCAGAGCAAACACTTGTAATATTTTTAGATCTCTGATTCCAATCATCGGTTATAGTCTCGTGACTTGTACCTTCCGGCTGATTATAAGGTGTTTTTTTTTGTGTAATACTTTATAACCATCTTCATCTAAGTTTAAGTATGGTGAATTTAGACTCAGTGATGACAGCACACTCGATGTTGGTCATGGTGTTGGGGAAGGTTCTTTCTAAATACTAAAAAAAAGTGCTTGCATAGGTAGGCTGTTGACATCCAACCTAGGTAGGTACATTTTAAAATCATCACTAAAAGATGAAAAATACTTAATAGCTGTCTGGCTACAACTAGATACAGCAAATACACCATGTTTGATCATGATGACTCCAGACATATCCATGTTTTCAGCAAGATCTTTTTTGATCAAGCCATGCTTAACTAAACTATAAGGACGGTTGTGCAAATAATTTGGCACCCAACGTCTATACCTTTGGTAATGTTCATCCATTTTAAATTTGGTATCAGCTAAAAGAAAAAGATATTTAAAGTTTTACTGCTAATAAAAAAGTTCTTTAACATGAGGAAATTTAAAGTAAGAAACAAGAATGTTTGCGCAAACCCAAACATTAAGCTAAAAATCTGCTTATTACATATTCACACATAGATCAAGAGAACTACTAATGATCTTATTAAATTTCTGTAAATGGTGGCTTAATAGAACTACATGAATTTTATAATAAAGACTAAAATGTCTCTTTAGGTAAGATTGCAATATGTATATTTGGGTCATGCTCAGTTTTTCATTAAACATGATGCTGAATTTAGAAAAATCCTAAAAATAAGCAAAATGCTGAAAAATAAGCTAGTGTCAGTGTATCTGGCTCGTTTTTATTCAGGTTTATGCATTCTTTTAACAAAAACTAAAAATGATTAAGAAATGATGCATGTCTAGTTTAACTCGTCAATGAGCCAAGTCAACATTCCAGTCAATTATGAGTTTTTATATCGCTGCAGTAACGGATTCAGGAAAAATATTCACTATGGCCACTGATCTCAAAATATAACTGGATAGCGTATACGGGAAATTTTTTAACGCGACAATTTAAATCACCAGTAAAAAATAGCTTTTTTCCCGGTTTCACTTTCTACAAATTCCAGTAAAAAAAATATTATTTTCAGTAGAAAATAATTAATCTCCGGTAAGTAAGTAAACCGCCAGTAATTAACTTTATTTCCAGTAGATAATACTTTTTTTCCAGTAATTTAATATTAGTTCTAGTAAAATAAATTTCATATATATATATATATATATATATATATATATATATATATATATATATATATATATATATATATATATATATATATATATATATATATATATATATTTCTGAATACATATATATTTCAGAAATATATATATGTATATATATATATATACACATATATATATATATATAAATATATATATATATATATATATATATATATATATGTATATATATATATATATATATATATATGTATATAAATCTAGTTGTAGTAATAGTAGTAGTAGTAGCAAGTGCAGCAGCAGCAGCAACAGTAGTAGTAGTAGTAGTAGTAGTAGTAGTAGTAGTAGTAGTAGTAGTAGTAGTAGTAGTAGTAGTAGTAGTAGTAGTAGTAGTAACAGCAGTAGCAGTAACAGTAGCAGCTAGCTACATCATTTTACTTTCATGTAAGATTTTTTTCAATTATTAGAGCAATATTCAGATTTCTTTTAATCATAATACATTATGAATTCCATTCCTCAATACTCATCAGAAAGTGAAGCTGATTCACTACCTAGTTCTCCAAAAAAAAAAAAAAAACCTACAAGCAATGGGAACTTGACTGCAAATTAGAAAATTTAAATGAAGTCAAAGAATTTTTGAACAAAGAAAAAAATTGGAGTTTTGATTTTCGAAACAAAACTGAAGAAGGTCAAAAAGACTACTACCAATGTAATCTTGTGAAAGTTAAAGAAACTCAATGTGCTGCAAGCATTTATCTTTTGTATGACAGTTTCTCATCTAATGTATTATTATACAGAACAACTTCACAACACACACATGATTCTATTGAGACTAAAAGAGGAGGTAAACTTTCTGAAAAAGTTCAGTTAGAAATCAACAGACTTTTTGATTTGCAAATGAAACCCAAACAAATTCGTGACTACTTGGCCAAAAATGACTTTTGTGTACCATCTCAAACACAACTGAATAATATCCTTGCAAAATTGAGAAAGAAAAAGTTTGGAGTCACTAACATCAGTCTAGGTGAATTGGAAAAGTGGTTTATTGAAAAATCTTCAGTGCCAAAAGATGAACATACAGCATTTATTGTGTCCTACACAGTGACATATGATGAAGAGTTCCTTTTCAGATTCTTTGCTTCAACCAAACATTTGCTTAGTCTTGCCAAAGATGCAAAGATCATCCATGCTGATGCTACTTACAAACTCATTTGGCAAGGCTATCCAGTTTTTGTTGTTGGTACATCTGATTCTGACCGCCATTTTCATCATTTTGGCATAGGAGTTTGTATGTCTAAAAAACTGCAGATTTTACATTTTTATTTGAAGCATTGAGAAAAGGTGTCCAAAATATTTTTGAAGTTGTTATGACTCCTGAGGTTTTGGTTTCTGATGCTGCTCAATCCATTCAAAATGCTTTTAAGTTAGTTTTTGGTGAAGAACAAAGAATTGTGATGTGTTGGGCACACATGTACCGAAATGTTTCACAGAAAATTAAATCCATGGTGAAAATAGAGAACAGAACATCAATTTTGACAGATATTGAAACATTACAAAAGTTATCAAGCCCAGAATCTTCCTTAATTGCCATCAATCTGTTTTTTAAAAAGTGGGATGACCAAGAACATTTGTTTTTACTTTACTTCAAAACAGAGTGGGTTAACACTAACTCCAATTGGTATGAGGGCTATAGGCATTTCACCCCAACCACTAACAACTGTCTTGAGTCATGTAATAGAGTAATTAAAGATGAGCACACCTTTCATGAACGATTTCCTATCAGCAAGTTCAAAGTTGTTGCTTTGCAGATGATTGAAAACTGGTCTTTTGGCTACAAAAATAATCTGAAGTTGTTTTCAAAAACAACAACAATCAGTTTGGCTACCAAGACATCAGCATACCAATGGGTAAAATCCAAGAAAGAAATTCTTACAGAAAATAAAGAAGCAGAAAATTTTTATTACATACCAAGTGGGGAGCAAAATGTAATTAAAAAAGAAGACATTTTGATCTACAAAAATCAAAATGATGCCACTTTCGATGAATTTGTTAAGAACCAATTTGGAATTTGGGTGGTTCAGATGAAAGGTGACAGTTGGCAAGATGCAAAATGTACTTGTCCTCATTTCTTCAAAAATTACTCCTGTAAGCATTCAGTAGGAGTAGCAATACGTTTGAAATTGTACAATCCACCTCCTGAAGCCAAAAATATTCAAATGCACCAAAAAAGAAAGCCAGGTCATCCAAAAAAAGCTCGAAAAGCTTTGCTGATTCAGTGAATAATTCCTGATGGTTATCTGTAACCCTGATTTAAATCTATTGGACAAAGTATAAAGTTTATGTAAAGTTTAGCTTAGAAGAAGTTGATGTGTTTAAGTGAATTTTAAATATCAATCTTCAAGATAAATAAATCTAAGTTTAATGTAAACATTCGTTTAATTCAAAATAGATTATTGTTTCTTTTGGAATTATATTCCAAAATCTATTTACACTTAAAGTATTTTTCACTTGAGCACTTGAAGTATTTTTCAAAAAAATTTTTTCTACTGAAAAACAAAAATTTTCTACTTGGAAGTTTGAATACCGGAAAATAACTTTTAAAAAATTAACTTTTTACTGGTAAAAAACTGATTTCTTACCGCAACCATTTTACTGGAAAAAAGTTGTTATACTACCGGAAAAAATATTATTTTTTACTGGAAATAAGTTACTGGAAAAAAAATTAGGTTTAACGGAAAAATGTAAGTTTAATACATGAGACTTTATTGACAGCCATTTTTTAAAGCCAGTGTTGCGTTAAAAAAGTTAGTCGTTAAAAAAGTTTACAAATAGTTCTGCACATGCGTTACGCATGCGCAGTATGGTCAAAGGAGTGTTCGTTAGGGAATGAAATTAGCAATGATATATTAAAAATAACTAGATGTCTAACTTTCGCGTATTTTTTGAAGCAAAAATCGGCCATTATGGGGGGCAAATTTAACAAATCAAAAGCTTCGTATTTGTTTTGTTTTGATAAATAGCGTAAAGATTTTGCCCGCCATAATGGCCGATTTTTGCTTCACTTTTTCTTATACCGATTTACGGCAGTTAGACATCTAGTTATTCTTAATATATCATTGGAAATTAGACGTTAAAAAAGTTGCATTGTTTCATTAGGGTATGTAAAATAATAAAAATTAGTGTATACTTTATATTAAAAATGGCTGTCCATGTTTACTCAGTTGCTGAAATTATTTCATACTTTATGTTAAAAATGGCTGTCCATGTTTACTCAGTTGCTGAATTCATAAGCTTTACTACTGATATATGGACCAGTAGTTCAAATGAAAGCTTCATTAGCCTGACAGGTCACTGTTTAGACAATACATTTAATCAGAAAACTGTTGTACTTAGAGTAGCTCCTTTTCCTGAGAGGCATACAGCAGCAAATATTGCTGAATTGATTAAAGATATTATGGCTGAATTTAAAATATCACCTTCAAAAATTCATTTAATAGCTAGAGATAATGGTACAAATATTGTTAAGGCTATTAAAGATAGCCCATATGATAGTATGGCTTGTTTTTACACACACTGCAACTAGTAATTAATGAGTGTATTTTTGAACAAACAGTTGTCAAGAATGTCATTGCAAACTGGCATTCAATTGTTGGGCATTTTAGCCATTCTCCCCAAGCCTGCCCTAAACTTAAAGCTCTTCAAGAAGCAAACAATGTTCCTAAGCACAAACTTATTCAAAATGTTCCAACAAGGTGGAATAGTACCTGTCATATGTTAAAACTAATTTATGATCAAAGGAAACCTCTAACCAAATATGCACTTGAAAATGGTAAGCTTCCTTTATTAAATGCAAACAAATGGATGATTATTGGACAGTTTTGTGTTTTGCTAAAAGATTTCCACAAAACAAGAGTTCGCTTGAGTGAAAGAAATTCTATTGTCTCAGATATTATACCACAGATACAGTTTTTGAAACATTTCATTAATAAAGCTTTAATTGATGACAACTAAATCAATGGAGAATAGTTTCAAACAATATACTGATAACTATAACATCATCTTGTCAATATTTCTTGATCCCAGATTCAAATTAAAAATGTTCAAAAATGAAACACCTTTTCAGCTGCTAAAAAAAGTACTGAGAACATAACCATTCAGCTTATTAAAACCCATGAAAATACAAAAAACATCAAAGTTACTGAAAATGATCGGTCTGCAGCTTGTGACATTGAAAATATTGACTCAGAACATGAAAATAATGGTACAGTACTAAATGAATAGAAAGATATAGTAGAAATGGGTTTTGACAATTGCTTTGAAGAACATGTAGGATTTAATTCTAAACAAATCAGTCAACCACAAACTTTAATTTCAAATGAAATTTTATTAAACAAAGTTCAACACTACTCAAATGAAGACCTTATTGACAAAGAAAGCAATCTTTTGTTGTGGTGGAAATCACAGAAAACCAAAATGCGACTATTAGCAAAGCTTGCTTTAAAGTATTTAAGCTGCCCACCGTCTTCTGTGGAGAGTGAAAGACTTTTTAGTATAGGTGGAAATGTATATACTGCAAAGAGATATAACTTAACAGGAGCTCATGGTGAAATGTTAATATTTCTGAACTATAATATGAGAATTTAAAAATATTTGATTTTGTATATATTACTATAATTAGTATAGTATAATTCTTTTAGAAGTGAGTATCTATGTTCTATTTTTTCATGAAATATAATTTATTTAGGAGTTTAAAAGCTTTGATACTATGAGGAGGTCAAATGAAAAAAAAAATGTCATGAAAATTGTATAACTTTGTAGAATTAGAAAATTACAGGGAAAAAAAATCTGGAAAAAATAATTGAAACTCTCTTTGAGAGCTTTTCCTCAAAAATAAAAAAAGAATGCCTCCCAGTGCCTTAATCAAGATTTCAAAGCATATTCTGTTGTGGATTTGAGGGTTGCGCAAATTAAAGAGTATCGTTAGCCAGGGTAACTTTGGTCAGTTTTGGCAGTTTTTCTTAAACATCTCTGAATCTTATTAATTTTTTACAGTTTTCTCTTGTGGTAATAACATTATAGGTCTTGACTATAGGCCTCTATATTTATTTTTTTAATTTTTTTATTACAAATATTTATTTTTAAACTCCGAAAAGTGACCAATGTTACCCCAGGTTTTTATCATGTTTGATCAATAATACCCCTGCTATGGGGTAACATTAGTCACTTTTTGGAGTTTTAAAAAATCATCAGTCCTTAAACACTTAGAGAAACATGAAAAGAACATTTAAATGGACAAAAAATTTTGCAACTAGCTCCCTGTTATTGTGCAAAAGTCATTAAAAGTCATTTTCTAGTAGGTCATTATCGTTATCTGAGGATGATGACACTTGTTCAACTCTTGCCCTTTTCTTGTTATTCTTGGTGTTACTGTTATTCTTGGTGTTATTGTTATTCTTTGATGTGGTAGGAGTTGTGTTATTCACCAGATCTTGCGGTGTTATCGCTTTGCCAGATGTGATCTTTCTCCCTCTGGTGCGATTTGTTTTCCCATCCTGTCCACAATGTTTCACTAATAGACCTGTATCTTCATTGAATACTTCCTTAACAGTACTACCGGTACCTCCTCCAATGTCTTTGTTAACCTGTGGCAAACGCTTCATGACCATTTCTTTATCGAAGGGAAATATTCCACTAGCCTTGAAGTCAGATCTCAAATTATCGCTTTTCAATTGACGTTGCAGTAGAGCAAGAAGACCGAGGAACTGATTTTTTGGTATTGATTTTTTGATGCGCGTTTCTATCTTTAGCGGACGGAAAACAGCAACGTCCAGCGGTTGAAGCAAATGGGAAGCGTATATTCCGAACTGTCGACTAGCCTTTCTCACGCTTATTCTTCCAGCTAAACATTCTTTTATAGCATTGGACAACGTTTCTTGACTGTATGAAGTTGCATATGCTATTGAACCACGCTTTCGCTTATATTTCCTCGGCATTTTCACCGGCTAAGAATTCAAATTTATCAAAAGTGTCAAAAGATGCCAAAATAAACTCAATGTAGTCTACGAAGTAACTGTGCTATATTCACAAAAACTGTTGATATACCAAAATTGTTGATATAATAGTCGATATATATTGTTGGTATCTCTAACAAAATTAAAACATGTTATCTTTGTTAAATTTTAGGAATTTAAAAAAAAATCAACAATTGACCCCGGTCAACAAAGTCACCCCGGCAACCAAAGTTACCTCGGTTGACGGTACCATTTTGAATACTTTTTTAACGGGCAAACTTTTTTAACGCCGTTAGGCGTTAAAAAAGTTTTAATGATTTTGCGCATGCGCAGATTTCACATTTAATAAACTTTTTTAACGACTAACTTTTTTAACGCAACACCAGTTTTGGCCTCCCAAGATGGCGGCGAAATTAACGAATGGGGATTTGAAAATTAAGAAATTGATGATAATCAAGTTTTATATCTTAAGCTCAAATATTGATAATTATATGTTTCTAAAAAAAACCTAGTTTTTTTGTTTAACATAAGATTTTTTTCATAAAAATAACGGAATATTACATATTTACATAAATTTCAAATACAATAATTTTTTTATTTATCAAAACATATTCTTACAATCTTTGCTTGTGCAGAAATCTCAAATTTCAAATAGTTAGCATTTGTTATATAATTTATGTACCTTTTAGTTCTTAACTGCCCAATTCTGTGTGCTAGAAGGTTAATAACACAACAGTATGGTAGGCAGCTAATTTTATTTTTAAAATAAAATATTTTTTAAGTATTAGTTTATCAGATAGGCACTACAAAACTATAAATGCTGCATAAACTATTAGCTGAGCAGGGCCCTAATATATATATATATATATATATATATATATATATATATATATATATATATATATATATATATATATATATATATATATGTATATATATATATATATATTAGGACCCTGCGAATCGGCATTTTTAGTTTCGAATCGAATCTCAAATTGCAGCAGGTCTTGATTCGCGAATCGAATCACGAATCGAATTACTAGTTGAAAGAAATTTAAGTTTTTTATCTTTATTTTTATGTATACTATACAAAATATTACAAAATTTGAATGTTATTTGAACAAACTCTTTTTGTTCCTTCTAGCCCAAATTAACCGTTCCGCATTTTGCTCGGAAAGAATATAGCGTTTACTGTCAATTACTCCTCCTCCCACAGAGTTAACTCTTTCAGACGAACAATTTGTAGCTTGAACAGCAAGAAAATCAGTTGCAACTTTTGATAATAAAGGGAAAATGTTACGTTTGTTTTTCCAGTACAGAATAGAACAATCTGAACGTTCCAACGTTTTCTCTTCGATGTATGCAGTAGTTTCAAAATGTAATTACTGATCTAAAGTTCTTTTTTCTGGTAGAGTACGATTTTTAGTGATATGTTCAAAAATTTTATCAAAAATTCCATTATTTAAATCGTGTGTTTTTTTTTCAGATGTCATTAGATGAGATTTTACGATTTGTTTCTCTGCCAAAGTAAACATTTCTGATTTAAATCGAGGGTCTAACAAAGTAGTGGTAAGAAAAACATCTTCACTTAAATCAAACCTCATTTCCAACTGCGTAATAAGATCGTCAACAAATTTACCCATCCCTCTTTTATCCATCAAGCGAAGATAATTTTTCAAAGTTGTAATGCACCGATAAATTATACTAATGCTTACGCTTTTTTCCGCACTTAGTATAGTAGTGGCTTCAGATACTGCATTAAAAATAGGAGCGACTGTTGTTAGTAATTGCACTTGTGTTTCAGTTAGTCAAGTCGGTGGCACTTTCATACAGTTTTTTTTTTTGTAAACACTCAACTAGAGCAATCTCTATAGAATCATTATTTTTTTAAATCCATTCCAATAAGTTAGAAGTGCTGTTAAAGCGCGTTTCCACATCCATTGGAGGATTTGACTCAGGTTTTCCTTGAGAAATCTGATACTTTTTGAGAGCTGCCTGTCCAACTGATGATGAGTGAAAAAATCCTACTATTTTATGAGCCTTGCTAATTAATGTAACAAGAAGCTAATATATAATTCATCGACCATGTCACCTAAATTTCGAGATAAAGTGGTCGGGTGTGGTGGATAATATTGCCCTTAAGTAAGCACCGAGCACAGATTAATAAAGTCAGATCCAGAAGTTGTCTCAAATGATCTTCCATCTTCAATTACAAATCTAAGCACTGCACGGTCGTAGTTTCTTTTAATAACTGTATCTATTGGAGGTCGAATAAAATACGAATTTAACGAGGAACTTGATGATTGCTCGAATGTGTTATCGGAATTCTTTTTTCTTTTAGTAGTAGATGTGCGCTTTTTTGTTGCTTCTACGTGTAGTTTTTTATGGTCACGTTTTAAATGGTTCCATAAATGAGATAAAGTTCCAGTTTTCTGAACAGAATACTTTTTGTAGCAATTTTCTTATTTGGATTGCCAGAATACTCCTTTTTTTTTAAAGAATTCTTTAACTGCCGATTTTTTAGAAGTCATTTTATAGCTTGATGCGAAAATAGCTTGATATAGCACAAACAAAAAGTATCGAATTTTAAATTACTTTAGTGAAAGCGAAGTCAAACATTAACGACGCAAAAAATAAAACCTAACTTTTGCGTTCCTAATTTGCGTTCCGCTCTGTTTAAATCCCTAATCGACAATTAATTTTAATGAAAAGTATGTTTATGTTCCAAAATTACTCTACCGCTGAATTTTCTGATAACATAAATATTTATATTTTGAAAACTTTTTAACGCCGTTTGTATGAAAACATAAAGTAATTTAAATAAAAAAATGATTCGAAAAACTCGAATTATTTTTTTCGAATCGAAGCGACATTTGATTCGCGAATCGAATCGAATTGAAGCGATTCGCAGGGCCCTAATATATATATATATACAGGGTTGCCGAGAGCCTTCAAGCCGCCCGGGACAAAACCTTTTTTGGCGCCCTTATAGATTTCGCTTCATATATATACTTAGCATAGAAGCAAAAAAGTACATTATGCCTTTATAGCTACTTTAACTTTATTCATTTTTTGCTAACTAACCGCAGCATAAACAATTCCTAACTTAAATAAAATTTTTGAGCTTTTTTCGAGGCAAAATTATAAATTACTTCATCATATGACAATGATTTCGCGAGATCATTTTAAATAGACAAGATCATAAGATTTGAAAGTCGCTCTTGTCCCATGGTGGCTCTGAAATGGTTTTTTATAATCTTAAGTTTACTAAAAGATCTTTCACCCTCTGCAACGGATATTGGCATTGTGTGAAAAATGATTAATTTCGAAAATATTCGTAAATTGCTTCGAAAATAATATATATATATATATATATATATATATATATATATATATATATATATATATATATATATATATATATATATATATATATATATATATATATATATATATAGACCTATATATTTCTACTGAATCACCTTTAAATCAGTATTTTGATTAGTAGCTTTGTATAACCAACGTAATTCTTGGAGCATTTGTTTATTTTTTTCACATTCTTTTACCCTTTTGGAAGCCAATGCCCTATTTTGGGCACCAGAAAGTTTTTTACGATTCATTATTAACAGTTACTGTAAATAACCGTACGCATCAATAAAATAATAGTATTGTCAACTACGCAAACTCATCAAAAAATTATAAACTCAATCTCAAAAAGCTAATGTCATAAATCAATATTTCAATAGTTAAATATAAATCTTAAACATGAATTACCATAAATAAGTTGATCGTAAAGAGTTGAAAAATATTTACTATTACTTTCTAAATTCTGAATAGAATTATTTCTGAATTGTATTCACAGTTTGTTATTTTTTCGAGGAATTAAAAATAATGATATAACGCGAGTAATATATAAATTTCAATTATGGCATTTTAAGATTAAAAAAACTATTTTTATTTTACTTTGGCATCTGGCGCCCCATCGACATCTGCCGCCCGGGACAAACTGTCCCTTTGGCCCCCCCCCCCTCTCTGCGGCCCTGTATATATATATATATATATATATATATATATATATATATATATATATATATATATATATATATATATATATATATATATCATATCATATCATATCATAAAGATATTTTTGATTGGTTTTTGAATATGATACGTTTTTTTAATTGCTTCCTAAGCTTTTTTCCACTTATTTTGGCAGTTTGTTCTTTACCCAGGTGAAAGAAACGTATTTTTACATAGTTTTCTGAAATAAGTTTAATCAGTGCAAATAAATGGTTATCAGTTATAGCTGAGTCAAACATATGAGAAGTTTGTTCATTAAATATTTTTGAGTAACCAACTGATCTCAAAACAGCACTTGAAATGGCATTTTGAATACCTATTTCATTTGGAAGATTGCCATTTATTGAGGCAAGCAACCTTTGGAAACATCTTTCAACTTCTTCGCATATAATACTAACACTTTTAGTTGGTTTAATTAAACCTCCTCTGTCTTTGAATTTTAAAAAACTGGTTTGTTTGAAATGATAAGAAAGTACTAATGTATTCTGACATTTAATGCAGATGGTTTATTGTAAACTTATGTATCATACATTTTTTGATAAGATACATAATGCTGATAATGTTTGATAACATACAAAATATATGTTATCAAAAAATTCCCTTAGTAAGTCATTTTGAATAACAAGTCAAAAACAATTGACTCAATCATTGAGAGCTGGAATATTACAAAGAATAATATATAAGTAAAATATTATACATTAAAAATTAATATTTTGTATTTAATATTCTTATCAATTACTGTATCAATTAATTACATTTATGCATTAAATAATCCTAGAAGGAATTCCTGAGTTGTGTGTACTCAGCACTCAGCTAATAGTTCATGCAGCATGTACATATCTGGTATCTTGCTACAAAAATTGAAAATATAAAATTTGTCAAAATTGTAAGTAGACACCACTGCTGCTTATCATACAATCACGTTATCAACCTTCTAGTACACTGCATTGGGTAAATAAGAACTAAAAGGTACATAAATTATGCATAAATATTATTTAATCGTAAATTCCACTTAAAAAGTATATCGAATATTTTGTACCATAATATTTAAATAATTTCCTTAATGGTTTGAATTTTTTAGAAATCATTTCATTTCTTTAAAATTTTTAAAACTTTATTTCATTGTCTAGTTTTTCTTTCAAAACTCTGTTTAATTATTTTCTTTCATATTTCTGTAAATAAAATGTACATCGGTCACCGCTAAGAGCTCCGATCGCCGCCATCTTAGGAAGCCAATTTTGGCTTCAATTTTTTTTGAAAAAGACAATTGAATACGCTATCCAGTTATATTTTGAGATCAGTGACTGTAGCAAAAGTAAAACCAGAGAACCACAGCAACAGTGGCGTACCCTTCCTGTATTAAGACAGAACTGAAGGCTTGTACTTAAAATGAAAAGAAATTCATGAGTAACGAATTGAAGTAGAATACCAAAGAAAATTTTAATGCAAATATAAGAGATCCAAAACAAATATTTTTTATTTTATGCTAAATACATTTTTTTATTGTAGCCAATAATTTTCTATATATTGTTTTAACTTAGTGAAGCTTTCTTGACATCAGAAATCAGACAGTTCATGAAGCGTTGATCGTGACGAAAATTCGATTTTATTTTAACTAGGAACTAAGAACTATTGTATTCTAAGAAAAATATGCTTTTTTAGCAAAAAAGAGTATTTTAAAATATACTCCATTTTTCTAAAAAATATTTTTTTCTTGGGTTATGGTAGTACTTTAGCAGAGTGTTTATTTGTTATTCAAATCCTTTGAGACTAAAGGACGGGAATTGAATTTGAGAGAAGAAGGTTTAAACCAAAGAGAAGAAATATTAAGAATACGTGAAAGTTATCTCAACAAAATATTCTCAAATCACTACGAAAAGCAACAGGTTTTGCTGGTGTATCAAATAGGAAACAAAAAAATCAGTTGAGAAATTTTTTAATCGTCACTATATAGCCTTAAGCCTAAAACAAGTTTTTAAATAAAAGGTAGCTTTGATATCGCAACTGGAAAACAAGCAAAAAGTTATAAAAGCTCAAAAAAGAAGGAGTCTAACAGTTAGTTTTGTTAGGAGAAGAGATTTGGAGAGAGATAGAGATTAGAGCAACTGATGAGTACGGTCGTCTTTTTAGAAGAAGAGAATTAAAAGAGATTTTTGAGAGGAAAGAGTTTTTAAGGGAAAAGAGTTTTTAAGAGATTTAAAGAGGATTTTAAAGAAGAGAAAGAATTTTGTGATAAGAAGAGTAAAAAATAAACCCATACCGGAGCAGTTCCTGATCCGGTATGGGTTTATTTTCGGTTCCGGATAGGAATGATAAAAATATATTTTAGATTTGATTCCGGTTCCGATAAATTTCAAGTCCTGGTTGACCATTAATCTAAATGTATATTTATTCTTTAACCTTTCTCATTCACTTAAATATTTTTTTTTCTTAGCAATCTAAAAATTATCAAGATTTATAGAAAAAGAAGGTTCTACCCTAGGTAGATCCAGCTTTTTTCCAGACACATAAATTGTGTTCCAGCAGGACGAGGCTCCTGCCCACACTGTCAAAAAAGTTCAAACATTGCTGTCTAATATGCCAAGGTTCTAGCCTTAGATCAAGAAACCTTGCTCAAGGTTTAGAATGTGGAGCCTGGACGCAATTTTTGTTGCCAAAGAAGGACATATTGAATGATTGTATTTCCAAAGAATAAATATATTTTATTTATACAAATTACCATTTTGGTAATTTGTATAAATTACCAAAATGGTAATTGATGCAAACTTATCTTAAACTCTAAATTATTGCCCTCTAGCCAACTTTTATTTTCATTTAAAAAGTTATACAATGATCTTTTGGCTGCATTCCACTTTTAGTCACATCTTCTGTACTATAGTCATTAAGAACCACTAGTCAAGTCCTCTGAATATAGTCTTTCAGAAGTCACAAAGAAGAGAATTTTGTTCTTCCTTTGTATGTTTTCGCCATTCTTCAAATAGTTCCGATTTTGTAATAGAGTACATTTGGTCTGAAAAATTTATCCAAAAATAAACGGAGAGACTAGGGCAGCCAAATTTTTATATTTAAACACCTTAGGGTTGTGGTTATTTTATGTAAAAAAGTTAGCCTGGTTATACGTGGATAAATATAGTTACATGCTTTGAAAATTAAAAAACGAAAGATAAATTGTAATTTTTATAGTATTTTCATAATCTACAGGACACTAATTATGCCACTTATTTAAATTAATTTTTCAAAAAATACAAAGTACATACCTTCTAAAGCAAAATTCATCGCAACAGTCGTAAATATTATTCACAACAAATTTCCTATAAGTTATTACTACAATGCAAAATAGCAACTTGATATGAATAACTTCTATCTTTAAGTGTCGCTCAAGCGCTAATGCTTCAACTCTTAAAAACATGTACACTAATTAGTAATAGGAATTCTTCTCTAGGGAGTGTTCAGAAATATCATAGGATTTTCAACTAATTGATTCTTTGTTTTGAACTTTGTCCACCTAGCTTGTATTAGAGGATTCACTGTGCAATGATTGACTTAAAATCAAAAAGTTTATTTTATAAAACAAAAGTTTTCTTTTCGGTTTGCAACGTGGCCACAGTTTAATTAAAAAAAGACATTCTACTTCAATTTGCTGCTTAACCTATTGTGAGGGCGGGGATTTTGTTGAATTTATTTTATGATTAATGTAATGATTAAATGTAATTATGGTGACAGTGATGCTGAAGTGTGATTTAGAGAGCGATGCAGATTTGGTGACGGTAGCGTGACGCAGAATTGTGGAGACGCGCGGTAGGAACATCAGACTTTTGAACAACAACAAATATATTAAGTAAAGTAATAATAATATTATCTTATAAACTAAAATACTTTCAATAAATATTATAATTCTTCTCATATAATTTCTTAAAATTCTCTTAAATTCTTTTCTCATATAATTTCTTAAAATTCTCTTAAATTCTTTTCTCATATAATCTCTTAAAATTCTCTTAAATTCTTTTCTCATATAATCTCTTAAAATTCTCTTAAATTCTTTTCTCATATAATCTCTTAAAATTCTCTTAAATTCTTTTCTCATATAATCTCTTAAAATTCTCTTAAATTCTTTTCTCATATAATCTCTTAAAATTCTCTTAAATTCTTTTCTCATATAATCTCTTAAAATTCTCTTAAATTCTTTTCTCATATAATCTCTTAAAATTCTCTTAAATTCTTTTCTCATATAATCTCTTAAAATCTCTTAAAGCTGTTTTTTCTTAAATTTCTCTTTAAAATCTCTTAAAACTTTTTTTCTTAACACATCTTCAAAAACTCTCTTTAAAGTAAAACACCTCATCAAAATCTTTCCTAAAAAAAATCTCCCCTAGAATAGAACCAAAAAAAATCTCTTCTCTTCCCTTCTCCTCTCTTCCCCTAGTTTTTCTCGATCGTTCTTTTTTTATCTGTCCACAGATGTTCTTTCGAATTCTCTTACGGAAAATGGATTTCTTTTTCTTCAAGTTTTGTACTTTTGTTTAACTTCTGAGCCATAGTATTCTAAAAGAGGTTTTACAAGTTTTCTTTTTATTAGTCTTTATCAGAATGGCTACAGAACTTTTATCAGAATGGCTACAGAACTTTCTAGAACTTTATTAATTAAAACCATTGTGTTTCAAATTGTGTTCACGAAAACAGTTTTAAACATTAATGGTGGGGCTTATTCATTTTTCATGTCATTAGACATGTGTTGACACGCTCTTTTCTTCGTTCGATTGTAGTATGTTTGAGTCGGGTAAAACTTGAGGATGATGTTTGTAGTATTCTCATTTTCCCTCCTCACATAGCTCCATTCTTCGAAAACAATCGTCTCTTGATTTTTTATTACAAGGATAGTTCTTACTGTGAACTATGGTATGTGTGTACTGTTGATTGTGTTGATTATCAAGATCTAACTTTTCGAGGTTTGATGTTGGTATTGTCGTTTTTCTATTCATGTAGGTTTCGAGATTTGAAATTCGCATTTTCTTACCATGATGTTTGTAGTATTCAATGTCCCGAATTTCAAATGTCCCGTTTTATTGCTTATAAAGCAGGTTGGTTAATTTATTGTAATCGGGTCATGATCTTGATTATTCGCTTGACTCCATAGTCTGACTTTTCACTTTCTGATCTCTTCTTTGAGCCTTGCTACTTCTCTAGTCGCATATTCGGGATTAGCTAAATTCGTAGGTGTTGCACTATACGCAGCCACGGGTGGTGTATCGCTATCGGAAAAAGATACAGTGTTATTTTTAGTAGACTGGTTTTGGAGTTTTGCCATCGTTTTTATCACGGTTTCGACTATGCGAGCGCCATCATCAATGTTAACTGAATTATTCACTCTAGCAATTCTGACTGCTTGTGCGTATGTCTCTGATTGGCTTAAAAGAAGTTTTCTCTTTAAACTAGAAGTAACTCCTTGAATAAAAAGATCTCTTTTAGTTTCTTCTGAAACTTTCAATTCTTGCTACAGCTTCTCTAAATTTGCAATAAAATGTTCAAGCCCTTTTTCTCCTTCTTTTAGTCCATAAAGTTGGGTTTTCTTAATCCAAATACGTTCTGGTGTTTAATACTCATTCTGAAAAGCTTATTGTATCAATTGTAAATCTTGCCTTATTTTGTTTGAAAAGATATTCATAAAATATAGAAGCAGATTTATTTAAGCAAAGTGGAAAAGCGCGAAGTTGTTCATTATTTTCTCATTTGCTAAATGTGGCAGTTTTCTTAAAGTGAAGGAAAAATTCTTTGATATTGTTATCTGGTCCTCCGTTAAACTGTGGTAAACTAGACTTATCGATTGTTGGTCTTAGTAAGCTTGTAATCTTTTCTAACCAATGAAGAGTGTTTCTCGCATCTTTTAGTCTAACCGAAGAAGCCTCGGCTTTTTGTTTTGCCGTGGAGTTTAATAATTTTCTTACAACCTTTTCTATCCTCTTTCCACTTACAATTTTATCGATATACTCATCTCGCCTATCATTTTCCTCATGTCCTAGAGTGTCTCACACTATGCTAAACTTCATAAATGAAAGCTTTCTCGCTGTGACGCTATTTATTATGTTTGCTTCCAAATCATTTTTAAGCAATAGTATTTATTACGGAAGAAAAAGACAACGAATGGATGAGCGTTTTTATTTATGAAATCTAAAAACCTACCATCAACAGATCATCATTCACTAGCAAGCAGAGACGATTCAAGGTTTACGAAAGGTTTTTAGAGCATCAAGCTATAGAAAGCAAAGGGTTCAAACCTCCTAATTACTTTCAATAAAGAGAGTTTCTGTTAGAATTATGTTTGTAGACCTTTTTTTACATTAAATAAGCTCGTTTATGCTTTAAGAGTAAAAGTTAAAGTCTTCGAGCAGTGGTTCTTCGTAAAACGGAACTGAACAGGGTTACGCAAACAATACTAAACCATATGCAATTTTCGCCTCAAACTGCAGTTTTGTAATTCAATTTTAAAAGATGCATCAATAACATCAGTAATTGTACAACAACAATAACAAGCAAAGCTATCATGGTAGTAATCGCTGCTGAAGCTGGATTTCGTTTCCAGTTTAACACAGAATAAACAGGCTGATTGGTAGCAAAGTTGAATACCACTGTGACGGTTACATATAATCCTGCAACAATCCAAGTATATAAAAAATGATAAAACTTCAGTGGAATTCTGTGAAAAGCGAAATCAATTATTAACAGACAAAAAGATATTCCGTGGTCATTTATACTACTAAAAGTCAGCAAACTCGTTGAAAAATCATTTGCATTTGCAACAAACGCCCAGTACATTATGAAGACCAGACTACAGGTCAGATACGTCAAGTTAAACCAAAACCAAAACACCTTCAGATGAAGAGGTAGACATTTTGTATTTTGATGATGCCTCTCAACATCAAATGTTGGATTCGTTTCTGGTGTTGTTGAGCTTTGAATGAGTGGGATTTTTTTCAATGCATATTGAACGGAATTTGTAGTAACCCATACAAAGTATACAAGTACAATCACAATGTTCCAGTTCGTAAGGAAAACCAACCAATCGGAGCTTTTATAGTATATAATTGAAAAGAATAACGAAAATGTCATGTACAATACAAAAACGAAACGTACAGCCTGTATGAGAGCCGGGGGTGCACCACAAAACTAAAGGTTTAAAAAATACCATAAATATGAACAGTGATAACGATCAATAAAATTCGTAAATCATTTTATAAAGGTATGACATCACCAAAGTCTTAATCAAAATGAAATGGAATAAAACCTCGGTATTTTGTCAATAATTTGTTAACGATATATCGTTGCTAAAGTATTTTTCTTTTTTTTAACTTTAAATTAAAAAAAAGGACAGGAGAAACTTGTTTAGTCTAAACTTATTTAAACTTAAAAACATTTTATTAAAAAGTGAAAAACTTACGTTTGTTGACAAAAATTCTTCTTCTCTTTCAAAGTTAAACGAAAAGTTCTTTGACTTTAGTTCTGCTGTCAGACGTTGAAAGAACGGCATTTCTTAATAGGTATCAGTGCGGCTTGAACTTTGATTTTCTATTTATAAAGCTGCTAAATGTTAGTTAATCAATCGGAAGCAAGAAACTTTATTAAGTACGAAAATGTGAATTATGCTGTTATTTTTATAAAAAAATGAGAACTTTAATCTTTTAGCGTGGTTGTGTGTGTATCTATTTATTAGGTATCAACCAATCATTTACAAAATAAATTCGTGGTGAAAACAATCAAATAAGTAAATAAGATTCGTTTAAATTCATTTATACGGCGCGTAATAAAACGGGTGGCAAAATGGTTAAGAGAAAAAAGTTAAATTAATTTTTCTCTTGTAAATCGATTTGAAGATGTTTAGTTTTACATAATTTACAATCTTAGATCAATGATTGATCTAAAATATAACTGAAAAGAAATTCTTTAAGCACGTTTTAGCTATTTGTTTAAAAAATACAAATAAGTTTTATTATATGTTTAGATTTAAGCAGTAATCACACGTATTTTTTTAAAAAATCTTCGAGAAAAAAAAATTAAAATTAAAAATTGAGAATTTCTTGTTAAAATAATTTCATGTTAAAAATTTCATTGTAAAAAATCAAAAATTAAAAAATCAGTTTGCATCAGGTCTTAGATAAGTTGCACACTGATCGATCAATTAAAGACAAGAAAAAAACTGAGCTGCTATCTTCATGAACACTGGCTAAGCGAGCTACCATCTTCATGGACACCGGCTAAGCGAGCTCAACTCAACCGACAAATAAACAATAGATACGGACACCGGCTAAGCGAGCTTAACTCAACCGACTAGTAAACAATAGATACGGAGTGAGTCATCGAAAATTTGGCCAAATTTGCAAAAAGCCATCAAGATATTTCTTACCAATTCTCAAAAATGCAAATTTCTTACCAAAAACTCCAAAATACAGTGATGATCAAGCTTTGAGAGCCAAAAAACTGAGTCAAAAGTTAGCAAACCATCCTTGTGGAAAAGAAGAAGATAAAGTGATCGACGACAAAAAATGCCCGGAAACCCTGGTTTTACACCAATAACATCGAAATGTGTCCAGAAAACGTGAAATATGCAGGAAAACAAAAACTCTCATCAAAAGTTCTCGTATTGGTAGAAATTTCAAATGCAGGTATATCGAATCCACTTATTCTTAAAACCAAGTCATGCTCTATCAAATCTGAGCTATATATTGAGGAATGCTTACCGAAAAGACTTCTCTCGCTTCCTCATTACTCCCATTACTCAAATGCAACTGTTTCATGGATGAACGAAAACTTGAGCTATGTTGCCAAGGAGATCAATTCGCTAAATGTTCCAAAGGTAAGGCCAATCGAACATTTTTGGGGTTGTTTAGCACAAAAAGTTTACGAGAATGGTTGGGAAGCAAAAACAACCAATCAGTTGGTCTAAAGAAAAAAATTAAAAGAAATTGGCTTAAAGTATTTACAGTCCCATAACGAAGGGAGTGAAGGCAAAAATAAGAAATACAGCAGATTATGTGTTTTTCATTACGAGGAGAACACTAAGAACGGCATCGACGCTAATTCAGCACCTGACCTAACATGTGCTAAGTGTTTACATACTCAGTAAGACATGCTTCACAATAGAAGAAATTTGAAGAAATAATGAAGAAACTCAGGATAGGCCTAACGTCATAGAGCTTCGTGCTGGGAGTGTGTCATATAAGCCAATGAAGTGTCTCTCAAAATACGTTTTTCTGCATTCTTACTTATATTTCTGTCCTCAAAATCTTGAAGATGTTGGCGATGAATATGAGGAACAATTTCATCAGGATATTAGTGTGATTGGAGTCCAGCTTTATTGGAAAAATTAGGGAAAGACAGTCTGGGCTCAAACTGTAAAAGTTTTACTGTTTATTTTTATAAAAACGACAAAAGGTTTTTAGCATAAACCAATGAAAAGAAACAACGAATATATTTGTATCTCAAAAGTTTATCATTGGATTTTGAAAGTGTTGCTCAGCCAAGTTAAGTAAATGTCTCATCTAATGTAACTTGTCTTGACTTAAAAATAGCAGTATTGTTTTGTTTCATGGAGGGTTGCATCAACACTTTTTGCAAATCAACTGCAACAGCAAATCTTCCAGACTCTTATCTTCGGTATAACATTCTCGAGCAGATCTGAACTTTTCTTTGTGTGCCGAATGTTTCATGGTCACATAACAATCCGTTTGATTTCACTAGCTTGTTTGATGGGTTTTCCTTGTCTAGAAGGAGATGGTAATGTTTCCCCAACCATAATTGAATCAAAAACTGTCCTAATCTTTCTATCCCGTCTTTTTTTTGTCCTAGGGCCAGTATAAAAGTTTGGCATATTTGAACATTTTCACCACATTTATTTAGTAGTCTATAAATGAGATTAGCCCTTCTTTAGAAGCTAGAAGTTGCTTTTTGTTGTCTTTCACAGGAAACTGCAATTTTCTTTCATTTTCTCCTGTTTTCAGATGAATCCTCAATTCTTATCTTTCTTCTAAGTTCTCCAATTTTTATCCCCTCTATTCATCATCTTTTTTCTAAGTTCTCTAATTTTCAATTTGTATTGAAGTCGACACACTGATGCATAGAATGTCTTCGGAGTTTGTGGAATGAAATCACTTGAATCAAAATCATCTTATTCATCATTGCGATGATCAGGATAATCAACAAGAAAGACAAGTTTACTTAACAATGTCGTTAATAGAGTCTTCAAGATGTAATTAGCGTGTGCGAAGGTGTTAATGTTTGTTGGTGCTAATGAGTGTAGGTGTTAATGTATGTAATTGCTATTGCATTAAATGTGTGAAAACGACGCGATTGTAAAAATGTATAAAAAGAGAGTGTATTTTGTAAAATGTATTGATTCGCAGTCAGATGTAAAATATATGATCAAGTTCGAAAAGAAAAAGTGACTCTTTAGTGTCTCAGGGAAAATCTAAATAATTCCCCACAACAACTTCTTGCTGAGAAATCTTCCACTTTAATTTTCTTTCTCAAAATTATTCAAACTTTGGTATTCTTCATTACTTGCATTGTTACTGCTATTAGAAGAGTCATGTTAGATTTGTTGAGATCTTTTGAAGTCATTTTTGAACACTTAGGGTATACAATGAAAAAGTTAATTGCTGTTGCTTTTTCACACGATGATTGCCATAACCGCATCGTTTGGTTTAAATTTACACAAATAACGTTTTAATTTTAAAAAATATTGTAAAAGGCGAAAACAAAATATTTCAGTGAGTGAAAAGGATCAAAGAATAACCTTACATTTAAATTTACCATATTCTAAAAAAATAGATAAATTTTTTTTATTAGGCAAGTAAAGGATTTAGTGAACTTATTCTTAATTTAGTTTAAAATAAACCATTTAGGCTTAAAAAATTATTAATAAAAAAACTTCGATCATCAACATCAAGTAGTTGTGGGAAGCAAAAGTTTCCAAAAAGATGCTTTCAACAAATATGATTGATAATAAATATGCAAATTTAAAAAAGTGTCAACTTCTTTTAACATTTTTTGTCATGGTTTTTTATTCATTTTTGCAAGTTTATAAAGAAATTTTGAATAAAGCAACTTTCCAAAATATCTGACTTGCAACCATTCAAAAGCACAGGCAGAACTGATCTCCATCGCCAATCAAAAACACAAGCAGAACTGATCTCAGTCTTTAAAAAATATATATATATAATTTCAAATTTTTACTATTCTCGTAAAAGAATAATAAAATTTTGAAATTATATTATTCTTTTTATATATAATTTTATTACCCTTGTAAAAGTGCGTGGATGAGTAACAGTTTTAAATTACTTTCGAGAAATCAATGGCTGTAAAAAAAAATTGTGCAAAGAGTTATTTGACGGATACATCAAAGCTAATGTTCATGCGTAGTTGAAGCACAGATGTTAGAATTTGCGAAGTACTTTTAAGGGGTCGGAAAAATCTTAAGACCTGTTACAAGTGGGAAGGGGTCCAAAAATGGTCAAAATTTGTGGGAGATTGTTGATGTGTGAAAAATGGTCAAAGTTTGCATGAGGTTATTATACGAGCAACTCCTTATTATTTTTTTCTTATACTTTCTTCTTTCTTCGTTTTCCATTTTTCGTTGTCTGGAAAAATGTTTTCGAGCTTCTTTCGTAAATAAAAAAAATTTGTAAACAAAAGTTATTTCAAAGTTGCTTTATTTTTTTTTTATTTTTTTTTAAAAACACAGCAACTAAAATCTGCGTCATACTCAAAATAGATGTCACCTCTACACTTCATTGAACATCTGGAAGGCTAATACAGGCACTTTTAAATGACGCAATTTCGAAAATGATTTCCCAATCGAAAGATCTAATCTTGATAAAGACGAGTTTAAACCTTCAATTGATCGTATAGACGATCCTATAGACAATATTTTTTTTAAGGTAACTTCATCGTGTAATCTTATTTTAATTGGGTATTGTGACAATCATTTAACTTTGGTATTTTAGTAATGACTACAAATATCTTATTTTCTTTATTCGAATAGATTTTGATTTTTTGCTGAACAAATGCAAATATTATTAAAACCCAAGTTTTAGTTTATAATTCACCAAGATGATCGCTGATCGATTGATGGTAAATTGATCAATCGATGATCGCTGTTCCTTATCTACATAAACTTTTACAAATTTTTTTTATTCACAGTTAGAAGTTTTATTTATTGTATCCTTAATGGAGGTACAAGATACAAACATTTTGTTGAAATCCAATTTCTTATTTCGTAATGAAATTTCTAAAAAAAATGAACTAATAATCTCTAAAAAGGTCTTAACCCGGTAAAAAAAAATGAACTAATAATCTCAAAAAAGGTCTTAACCCGGTAAAAAAAAAAATGAACTAATAATCTCAAAAAAGGTCTTAACCCGGTAAAAAAAAAATGAACTAATAATCTCAAAAAAGGTCTTAACCCGGTAAAAAAAAATGAACTAATAATCTCAAAAAAGGTCTTAACCCGGTAAAAAAAAATGAACTAATAATCTCTAAAATGGTCTTAACCCGGTAAAAAAAAAATGAACTAATAATCTCAAAAAAGGTCTTAACCCGGTAAAAAAAAAATGAACTAATAATCTCAAAAAAGGTCTTAACCCGGTAAAAAAAAAAAATGAACTAATAATCTCAAAAAAGGTCTTAACCCGGTAAAAAAAAAATGAACTAATAATCTCAAAAAAGGTCTTAACCCAGTAAAAAAAAATGAACTAATAATCTCTAAAAAGGTCTTAACCCAGTAAAAAAAAATGAACAAATAATCTCTAAAAAGGTCTTAACCCGGTAAAAAAAAATGAACAAATAATCTCTAAAAAGGTCTTAACCCGGTAAAAAAAAATGAACAAATAATCTCTAAAAAGGTCTTAACCCGGTAAAAAAAAAAAATGAACAAATAATCTCTAAAAAGGTCTTAACCCGGTAAAAAAAAATGAACAAATAATCTCTAAAAAGGTCTTAACCCGGTAAAAAAAAATGAACAAATAATCTCTAAAAAGGTCTTAACCCGGTAAAAAAAAATGAACAAATAATCTCTAAAAAGGTCTTAACCCGGTAAAAAAAAATGAACAAATAATCTCTAAAAAGGTCTTAACCCGGTAAAAAAAAATGAACAAATAATCTCTAAAAAGGTCTTAACCCGGTAAAAAAAAATGAACAAATAATCTCTAAAAAGGTCTTAACCCGGTAAAAAAAAATGAACAAATAATCTCTAAAAAGGTCTTAACCCGGTAAAAAAAAATGAACAAATAATCTCTAAAAAGGTCTTAACCCGGTAAAAAAAACCTGTTAAAAAGAAAAACTTACACAGAAGGTTTAGTAGTTTTAGTAAACTGAAAACTTCATTTTAATAGACAAATATATTTGTCAACAAAAATATATATAACAAAAATAAATTTGATTGAAACAATTATTAAAAAAGTAAGAATTTTAAAACAAAGAAAAACAATGTTAAGGCCTATGTGTTTAGTATATATGGTTAGTATATATGTTTAGTATAGGTTAAAAAAACAGTTAGCCATAAGCTTTAAAGTAAAGCAAGGAACCTCGAATTACGGTATCACAAATAGATGTTTGTTTAAAAAATAAAATATTGACAAATTACAAATACAAATATTGACTAATTCACATTCAGAAGTATATATATAAATGGTAATATATATTACTAAGCAGTTTAAGTTTAATATATATTTACCATATATATTCACAACTTTCAGTAGTGGATATATACATGATAAATATATATATATATAACTTAAACTGCATAGCGTATTTATTTAATCATATATATATAACAAGTGGTTATTTTTAGGTATATTATTGTGTCAAAGCTTTATTATTATAACAAGGATTTTTACTTCTCTTTTTATTTCTCCATTTCCCTCTGTAAATCAAAACTTTACCTAAAAACTTTAAAATGTTTAAAAAAAAAAATTCTAAAATAACAATATCAATTTTTAAAACCATCAAAAATCGCACTTATATATGTAAAAGGAAAGTTTTAGAAATGGAAAGTATATAAAAACTCAAAAATACATATACAAATATTCATAAGAGCATATATATATGTTTTTAGGAATTTATATATAACTTCCATTTCCAAAACCTTTTAGTAAGTATTTCATAGCAATTGTTTCGGATGTGTTAAATGCTTTTTTCTGAAAATGAACAGAAAACCAATAATGATCAGAATCACAATATACAATGATCCAAAGATCTCAACATAATTAAACAGGAATGCAGAGCAGCTTAAAGCTATGAATGCTCCAACAGAGAACATTGAAGATCGAATACTATCGACAAATGTTTGCACGTTTGAGCTCACCATTTTACCGAGTATGTTGACGAAAAAAACATCAACAAGAATTGAGGCACCCCCAAAACTAAACATATACACAATGCATAAGGTGACATTTAACGCTTTGTTGAAAGGAAACCTCGACAGTATGATAAAACTTGCACTGATAGCGGAAAAACCGCACAAACCAACTATCAAAAGTACAAGCATCTTACTATCGGACAAAGGCTTCCACATGAACAATACCAAAGTAAAAGCACAGAACAAGCCTGCCCCAAAAAAGCTAATATTCATTTCCAATATCGAAAGATGCATTTTTTCTATGACTAGTAACGGTAACCACATGTCTACGTTAACCAAAAAGAAAGCTAAAAACAGCGTTGAACACAAAACAAGTGCTGAATCAAAATGAAGAAACAACACTTTTAAAATCTTGATCACTGTATGTTTATGTGAGCCTGATGAAAGTACAACTTTCTTTTTGTTTCCACTATTATATTTCACTATCGGTATTTTTTCGCTGTCTTCAAAGTCACTATCATTAACCACTTCATCATCTTTACTATTTATTGTATTCTTCTCGAATGCAGCTTTGTAGTCAAATTCTTTTGACACGTCATACACCATTGTTAAGGTCAAAACCTCCATGATAAGACATAAAATGCCCATGAAAAGGCCAGGAAAGTTTACATCTTTTAAATGCCAGCGGCCGATGTAAAAGCCCATGCCTTTAAAAAAGAAGTTTACTCCAGGGCCTAGCATTAATCCTAAACTATACATAACTGACAAAACGGATAGCTTTGAACTTGTTTCAGAGCTCGGGTAACTACGAATTGCTTCACTGCAAGATACAGACTTCAATGCTCCTCCGAAGCCAGCAATCATTCTTCCTGCAATCAGTAAGAATGGGGAGAAGTGAAGGCTGTAGACCACGTTGCCAGTAAACATTAACATATTGCATAACAAAAAACAGGTATTAATGTTTCGTCTTTCATCGACTACTCTTCCTATAAACGGAGTAAGAATCGACGACGCGAGCATGTAAGACACAGACACTACACCATAGTAAAGCTTGGGTAGGTCTGTGTGTACCATTTCTTTGATGTATAACCACAAGGTTAAGAAAGTTAAACTATATTCCATTCCCAAAATGAGAGATTGGATTGAAAACACAATAAAAGTAAGCTTCCTTTTCTGCAGCCATTTTTGATGTTGCTCTGTATTTGTAATCTGAGGCTATAAGAGAGATTAAAACTTTCATCTTTTATCAACTATCCTCTATCGTTCTAGTAAGTTTGTTATTATTGACAACGACATCAGTAATAAGTATCAGCGTTTGGTTTTTCCTTTTTAATATAGAATAATAACAAATAAGTACATCTACTATACCACTCTTAAGATCAACCGATCTTTTTGAAGTTCAATAAAATTGTTTATTGGATTTTTGTTTGAAAATTTTACATTTACAAATATTTTGAATAATGTTGGTTAAATTTTCTTTTAAAAAACAGGTATAACAAATGTTAATAGCTGCACTTTTATGTAATATCTTTAACAGCTAATGCATTAATTGATTGTACGTGAGATAAAGCAAAATATTTTAAGAGTATTTGGAACTTTGAATGTCTTATTATTTCGGTGTGTAAATTTCTTTCAAAAGATTGATTTAGAAAATAAAAATTTGTTCGCTGATATTTTTTATTGACAGAAAAACCAAATGCCTGTACTCAATAGGATGTTGACTTTTTTACAATACTTATGGGTTGTAAAAAAGTAAACATCATTTTTTTAATCATTTTTTCAATAAACATTTATGTGTAATAACTGAAAAACATATTCACTTGCATTAATTTTTCAAAAAAGGTCACCCACTACTAAAAAAACAAAAAAAAAATAGTAATCATAAAAATGAAGTTGTATTTGTAATTAAAGTTTGTAACTTATTTAAATTTTTTTTACATATTATTATTGGACAAAACAAATTTTTAATTAAGTTTCTCAGAGTTTATACATCAACACAAGTCTTCAGTAACTTTTATTGCTCTTAATTTTTGCGATAATTAACAGTTCTTTAGTCCAATAAGTCCTCCAACAAGTAAGAACATTCTGGCAATTACCAATTTTCTTGATATCTCCTTCAAGATCACTAAAATCCTTTTCACTAAAAGTAAGTTTTTCTAACCATATTTTGTGCCAATTACCACTAACAAAATTACAAAATTCTTCTACTTTTTTTTTAGGTGAGTTAACATGAAAATAACTTAAAAATACGTAAATTACTCTTGAATTCCATCTCGTACAATGAAGAGATGGTATTGTATTAGGAAATTTGATTTTATAAAAATATTCATTTTCTTTATAAAGAAGATATCCTTTGCATATATTGTAGAGCAGCTTCATATCATCTCTCCATCCTAAAAATTTTTAGTTCAAAGAAGGAACATTGTTGTTAAATACTACTATAGGATTTTTTTAATTTTCAAATTTGAATTAAAAGAGTAATGTAATTCAGGTGATGTAGACTTTTCTAGACAAATCAATGACCAACTTAAAAACTCTGTCTAGAACATGATATTGAAATGAAATATACTGTGAATTATCAAACCCAAGGTCATCAATTTTTTTTGTTTTTACCAGTATTAACAGCTGTTGTATCTATTATAGTCACTTTTATATAGTTCCATAAATCAAAAAAATAATTTCCACCAATCTGTTGAAAATAGTTTCTTATTTTGATATTATATTTTAAACTTGATTACTGATTAAGTGTGTCTACATCTAATCCAACATCTTTAACAAAAAAAAAAAAGTAGTATACTGCAGCAACTTTTCTTGATGGTAACTTTTATAATCTATTATAAGAATTCCTATTTTACAATGAACAGATTGCTTTGATAAAGTTGGAACTTGATTTTTTTTTCACCACAACTCTATCAGTTTTAAGCAAATTACATTGATTCAACTTTAACTTTGACTTTTCTAAACACAATGTCGTTTTGAATCTTCTTATCAGATTTAAATGGCATTCTTTTTAAACTGTGTAAATTGTAAATACTATCTTTTTACTTTCTAATAAGATTTTGAAATCTATTTTTTTCTATATTCTTTGTTCAAATTTTCTAGTTTTTGCTTATCAAATTCTTTAATTGCTTACATGACATTCTAAAAAATAAAGTGTTAATGAAACTATTAAGTTTTGTTGAAAAAAACATACATTTTCAAAATGTAGACAAACTAGCTTAGATTTGCTTGAAATGTAATATTACAAATATATTATCATTTGTATATTTGACTTTACAAATAACTTCTAGTATGCATTTATAATGCTTTTTAATTTATGTATTTGATAAATATGTTCTATAACATATTTTAAAGTAACTTAACTTTAATACAACATCATTTAAGAAAATGTATTTGCTTTGGTAGGTGACTTTTTTAAAAAAATAATAAATGAAATAACAGATATATTCAGGCAATATACATAAAGACTCATCTACAAATACATCAGGGTTTCTAAACTTTCATTAAAAAAGAAAATTAAAAGTCAACACCTAAGCGCTGAATTAATCACGTGTTCAATAATTAAACACAAAATGTAAGGAAAAGCTCTTACCATTTCCAAAAAAACCAACCAGGTATAGATTTAAAAAAACAATTCTTTTCTTAGTTAAAATCCTTTTATAAACCAGAATGAATTTATTTGAAAGTATACTTAGAGTTCCGTGTCATTTCTCAAAGAATTTGACTGAACACTTTATTGTCCACGGATCTAAATGGATACAATCACTTACACTTTCAAGAAAATCTGATAATGATGTTATTGTGAAAGACAATGAAGCAGCTTTTGGAAAATTAACATTGGGTAGAGTTTATAATGGTGCTTTGCACAACGAGGCTTAATGCATCATTCCATAATCTAGGGTTAAAGAATTAACAAAGATTAACTCTAAATTGTTCCATGAACAATAAGGGTTTAACTCTTTATAGTCCGAGGTATCCATATGAGTACCATCACTTCATAAAAAAAAGTTTATTGTTTACCTTGATCGATCAAAGTTTATCTGCATAAACTTTATTGAATATTTTTATTTGCAGTTAGCAGTTTCATTTATAGTATCCATTAATGGAGGTTTTTTTGAAACAACTTTTATGCAATCGAGTTCAAAGGGGGGTTCTAGTTCTTTATTGGCTCTGATGACAATAATAAACGAAATAGTGGACTGAAAACTTCATTTTAACTAACAAATATATTTATGACGTTTTATTAACAATTTGATTTAAATAATTATTAAAAAACTTCTGACAATTTTTAAAAATAAGAATTTTAAAACAAAGGAAAACAAGGTTCAGTATGAAAAACAGCTGAAAATTTTAAACAAATAAGGAACCTCGAATTACGGTATCACAAATAGGTAAACGTTTATTTAAAAAATATATTAACTGACGATATATTTTCAGTAGTAGATATAAATATGGTAAATATATATAAAACTTAAAGTGCAAGTATATTTATTTAATTATATATACAAAAAGCGGTTTTTTTAGGAATATTTGCAGTTTTTATCTAACTATGAATTTCGTCAAATTTCAACAAGGATTTTTATTGAACGAGATTTCTCGATTTCTCTATGTTAAATTATTTAAAAGTTTTAAATGAAAATTTTAGAAAGTTAAAAAAAAAATAAAAAATTCTCATCAGTTTAATAACTGCATCAGTTTCTAAAACTATCAAAAATCGCACATTGCATATATATGTATAAGTAAATTTTTAGAATAGAAAATTATAGACAAATTCATAAAAACATATAAAAATGTGTATAAAAACATATATATATATGTTTTTTATGAATTTATATATAACTTCCATTTCCAAAACTTTAGGGTCAGCATTTCATACTTCATGTGAAGCTATAAAATGCTAACCGTATTTGATCAACACAGCATGTATTTCACAGCAATTGTTTGGGATGTGCTAAATGCTTTTTTCTGAAAATGAACAGAAAACCAATAATCATCATAATCACAATATACAAAGATCCAAAGATCTCAACATAATCAAACAGAAATGCAGAGCAGCTTAAAGCAAAAAATGCTCCAACAGAGAACATTGAAGATCGAATACTGTCGACAAATGTTTGCACATTTGAGCTCACCATTTTAGCGAGCAAGTTGACGAAAAAAACGTCAGTAAGAATTGGGGCACCCCCAAAACTAAACATATACACAATGCATAAGGCAACATTTAACGCTTTGTTGAAAGGAAACTTCGATAGTATGATAAAACTAGCACTTACAGCGGAAAAACCGCACAAACCAATTATCAAAAGGACAAGCATCTTGCTATTGGATAAAGACTTCCACATGAACAATATTAAAATAAAAGCACAGAACAAGCTTGCCCCAAAAAAGCTAATATTCATTTCCAATATCGAAAGATGCATTTTTTCTATAACTAGTAAAGGTAACCAAATGTCTGTGTTAACCAAAAAGAAAGCTAAAAACAGCGTTGAAAATAATACAAGCGCTGAATCAAAATGAAGAAACAACACTTTTAAAATCTCGATCACTGTATGTTTATGTGAGCCTGATGAAAGTACAACTTTCTTTTTGTTTCCACTATTATATTTCACTATCGGTATTTTTTCGCTGTCTTCAAAGTCACTATCATTAACCACTTCGTCATCTTTACTATTTATTGCATTTTTCTCGACTGCAGCTTTGTAGTCAAACTCCTTTGACACGTCATACACCATTGTTAAGGTCAAAACCTCCATGATAAGACATAAAATGCCCATGAAAAGGCCAGGAAAGTTTACATCTTTTAAATGCCAGCGGCCGATGTAAAAGCCCATGCCTTTAAAAAAGAAGTTTACTCCAGGGCCTAGCATTAATCCAAGATTATGCATAACTGACAAAACGGATAGCTTTGAACTTGTTTCAGAGCTCGGATAGCTACGAATTGTTTCACTGCAAGTTACAGACTTCAATGCTCCTCCGAAGCCAGCAATCATTCTTCCTGCAATCAGTAAGAATGGGGAGAAGTGAAGGCTGTAGACCACGTTGCCAGTAAACATTAACATATTGCATACCAAAAAACAGGTAACAATGTTCCGTCTTTCATCGACTACTCTTCCTATAAACGGAGTGAGAATCGACGACGCGAGCATGTAAGACACAGACACTACACCATAGTAAAGCTTGGGTAGGTCTGTGTGTACCATTTCTTTGATGTATAACCACAAGGTTAAGAAAGTTAAACTATATTCCATTCCAATAATGAGAGTTTGGATGGAAAACACAATAAAAGTAAGCTTTCTTTTCTGCAGCCATTTTTGATGTTGCTCTGTATTTGTAATCTGAGGCTATAAGAGAGATTAAAACTTTCATCTTTTATCAACTATCCTCTATCGTTCTAGTAAGTTTGTTATTATTGACAACGACATCAGTAATAAGTATCAGCGTTTGGTTTTTCCTTTTTAATATAGAATAATAACAAATAAGTACATCTTCTATGCCATTTTTAAAATCAACCAATCTTTTTGAAGTTCAATAAAATCGTTTGTTAAGTTTTAGTTTGAAAAATTTTTGATTTACAAATAAATTAAACAAAGTTTGTCAAACTAAGTTTTGAAAAACAGGTGAGATAAAAGAAGGTTTGTCAAACTAAGTTTTGAAAAACAGGTGATTTAAGGAAGTTTGCAATTTTTTATGTAAAATTATTTAAATAAAGTGTAAATTTCTTTCCAAAGATATATATTGACGCTAAAAATTTGTTCATTTTTATTCGTTATTAACAGGAAAGCCAAACGCCTGCTCTCAATCAATCATGACTTCAGTAAAAACGCACAAAAAATGACGTAAAGCCCTTACCATTTCCAAATAAACCAATCAGGCATAGACTTAAAAAACAATTTTCTTCTGATGGTTTAACACCTTTAACAAATCAGAATGATCCAAAATGATTTTATTCGGAAGAATATTTAGAATTCTCATATCATCTGTCAAAGAATTTAATTTAAGTCTTATGACGTAAAAGTTATTTATCAAAGGCGTCGCTATTAGGTTCTTTTTTTTTTACGAATCATGTTTACATGAGCATTTACATATGTATTCCAAGATATATTTGTTAAGTTGATTTACATTTGAATCATCAACATATTAACCAACATTATTTATTTTTTAGCTTTGTGTATTGAGAAATTTAAAAGAAAAATTCAGTCTTGTTTGTAAGGGCAGCCTATGTCTACATTTTAGACATCAATATTTTAATATCATTTTTTAACTGTATTTGTTTTTAAATTTTTGGAATAAGATACCGTGGTGTGAGGTGGTGTGACAGAGTCCTATGCTATAAGAAAGTCCTAATAGAACAAACGATAAATTTTGTATATTTTGTAAAATAAATATTTACTTATATCTTATCATTTTTAGATTATAACAAGATATAGTTTAAATAGCAAAATTATTTTCCTCAGTTATTTGTTTTACAATATACCAAATTTGTCATTTGTCACATTTTCTTACAGCATAGGAGTTTGTTAGATCACACCATTATCATCATCATCATCATCATCATCATCATCATCATCATCATCATCATCATCATCATCATCATCATCATCATCATCATCATCATTATCATCAACATCATCATCGTTATTATCATCAACATCAATTTTTGTTAAAAAAGAATTGACATTTTTTAACGAGTCTCGTTTTAAGTATTTTTCTTAACTTTATTGATTTCAAGTTTCTCGTTCACAAACCAAACTTCACAATGAAAATAGGGTGGTCTTAATGACCACAGTGTATTAAATGAGATTGCCAAACTATAACTTAAACAAATTTCAAGTATCGGCTTTCATTTCCAAAGCCAACAAGTTTACTGTGGTGACAGTTGACTCAACCTTTTTATAGCTTTGTATTACTTTATTTGTTTAGTTTTTTTTTTTTGTTTAACTAGCTTATTAACTAAGCCAAAGTTGTAGCTCTTGAAAATTGTATTTGCTGCTTAAAACATTAGAAGCAATAGAAAAGAGTATTTGTAGGTGTTTTTATTGAAATGTAAAATATCCACATTGGGCTATATAATGCCCAACGTTTCTAATTGTAAGGTATATTCGGGTATAAAGAGCACCTTAAGCGAAAATGGGAATTCTTTCAAAAATAATTATTCTGAACCCAAAGTTTTTGACTATAAACAATCTTTATGGGTCACTACTCACGATCCACTTTCATTTTTGGGTACAAGAAATATTTTCTTAAAAAACAGAGGTTTTTAAAAAACAGCAAAAGTGCTCATATTACCAAGAACTCTGGGTAATATTAGCACTTCAAATTAGTAGATGAAAAATGTTAAGTTACCCAAAAATAACAACCCGAAAGGATGCATTTAATAGAGTATCTGGAGTTAAATGACAAAGTAATCATTTTAATATCTAATAAAATAGCATTATGTCTTTCTAGACAATTTTTTGATTACTTGTTTAGTCACAAAATATTATGTTAATCATAACGTAATAACATAAAATGCTTGTTAACATAACACAAAATAAACATAATGTAATAACATAAGATTGTTTTATGACATTTAGTAAAATAAGTCTCTTTATTAACATGTAAATGCATCAAAGTCATGTTTTATTTGTAGCTGTAACACACAAAAACACTTTTCAGTTTATGCTTTCCAGAACATGTTTCGCAGTACCAACTCCTACAATGACTAAATTGGTTCCATGGCACTTCGCAGTGGGTATTTGACGTCCTAGGACGTCCAAAGACGAAAAAAATTTAGTCCCGGCTTCTGCGACCTAATTAGACGTCCATGGAGGTCCAATTTATTCGAATTTCGTCTTGATTTCTAAATTGGTCGTCTATTGACGTCCAAATAAAATTTTTTGAACATTTTCTAACACGTATCCGGTGTACCATTTTAATGAACATCGTTTTTTTTTTTTGTTACTGAGTTTAGCAGCGTGCTAGCAAGTGATAAATATTAACTAGATATCTAACAAGAATTTTTTCTAATTAACTTATTAACTAGATATATTTTAATCTACTAGATTGAAGTATAGTAGATATAATCTACTAGATTAAAATATACAAGATATTTTAATCTAGTAGCCCAGCAAGCACACAACGTTGAAACAACGTTGAAATAACGTTGATCAACTTCGATCAACGTTATTTCAACGTTGTTTCAACGTTGTGTGCTTGCTGGAGGTTAAAGTATATTTAGATTATCTACATGTTATAAAAAGAGCCTCCGTGTTTTTTTCCTCTTAAAAAAGTTTTTTTTTTTCAAGTTTCAGACAAATTAATGTAAAGTGTAATAAAAGTATTGATTTGTTAATTAGTTCCATTAAGTCCTTTTTTATTCTCAGGCTTCTTTAGTACTGTCGTTATAACTGAAAAAGGTCTACCAACCAAGACACTGTTTCCTTCTCATTGGGTTAATTTAGCCAAATGTATTGTTTATTTCCCACCCAAAAGTTACAAAACTCTTGGAGCATATATTGCTGAATGGGCTGTTCCGAAGCCAAGATGAAATTTGAGCTTATTAAATTTATTTTTGAAGCTGGGGCATTAGAGACATGAAACCAGATGCTTCAGTTTCAAACAGAGAATGAGTCAGAATATCAAGATTCTTTTTTTTTATTACTATTTATATAATCATTTTTCATGATAAAAAAAATTATAGTATATAAATAATTTTTTTGTATCAACTATTAAGAAAGTCAAAAAAAGTTCATGCACCGAGTCCAGAGCTAGACTTCATTTTTCATTCTAATATACTTATGATCAGTGGATTTTCTCATGAGCTGAGTGATAAATATTCAAATACAGATGATGAAGAAGAATTATTTTAAAAAACTCCAGATAAACTTTGCTTTCTTAGTGTTTATTTTAACTTTATTATTTTTTAGAATTAGAAAAATTGAAAGCAGCACAAACTCCAAGTGTGTTGCATGATTTTCTGCCTGATTTGGTTCAAAAAATGTTTCAACTTTAAAACTGATAAATTAAAAAGGAAACATTCAATTATAGGTGATGGTGGAGTTTCTATTAAAGAAATCACAAATAAGCGTGAGTACCTTTGTGTTTACTTGTATATATTTATCAAAATTATAATACAGATAATTTATGAAAACTGCTTCTTATTCATTTTTTTGTATTATGTTATTAGTAATATAAGCTTTTCGACTGTTTGATTTAATTTTAGTTTTAGAATTAAGAATTTATTGAATAAAAAAACTGATTAAATCATTTTTGACAAATGAATGTTTAAAAATGTTTAATAAAATTCTCAGCTTTTATTTTCAGAATTCCATTATGCTATTTTTATGGAATTGATTAGTCAGTTTGATGAAATTAAGGAAAGTCAAAAGAAAATCTTTGATTGTCTTGAATTTCTTGAAAATAATGAGACAAGACAAAGTGGATTTTATTTTCTCTAGATTACACAGATTAAACTGATTTACAGAACACTTGACATGTTAGAGAGGTTTGATGAGGAGGAAAATTGATTGCATTCCAATAAAGCAGCTAGGATTCAGAAGGTAGTTTTGTCAGTGTTATTTTTTTTTTAATGTCGAAAATTTATTTGAAAAGTAACTTTAATCAATAAAACTTTAAAGGTTATCACTATAAAGACAGCTTTTAACTAAAAAGAAAGTTTATGTTATTTTGATTTAAAAGCATTCCTACACTGATGTAGGCTACTATTGTCTTTCTTCAACTATAGATTTGCACCGGACTTTTTTTTAACTAAATTTTTATTTTCTCTAGATTACACAAATTAAAGGTGTTGGTGGTTCAATGCCACGTTGATGGTCATGAAAAAAGGGACATCGACATACGTAGATGATATTTTTGATAATAAGAATGTGAATACATGGAATACGTTAGAAAAATGTTTTCTAATGTATTCCATGTTAACCACAAAGGATTGATGGAAGTGGGGTACGAGTGCTCGGATCGGCGCGGAAAATTAATGTAGTCAAGTGGAAATTGGCAAAAGGAGGACGATTTTCTCCATTTGAGGGCAGTTCGTGAGTCACTTGTTGGTGTGCGGTTGGTTGCGCGTTGTTTGCAGCAATCCGTTTAAATAAAGCGGAAGGTAATTTATTTAACAAATGGGTGGGATGATGAGGTCCATGATATGGGTGTATGGTGTGTGCTAGAAGTAGCGTTGAAGAGGGCAGAAGAAAATAATCCTGCTCGTGGAGAATTGGAAGTGCGAAGTGATGAGGGTAAGGTATGGGTTGACGCTAGCTCTATGGCATTAGCAGCTCTTGTCCAAATCGGAGGAGTCACCGTTGAAGATGCAACATGGCTGCGTAAAAACAGATCTGAAGTTCACATAAGCAGGGCAGAGCTGGACGCCATACTACGTGGTGTTAACATGGCTTTGGCATGGAAGCTCAACAAACTCCAATTGTTCACAGACTTAGTAACGGTCTTTCACTGGCTTTCTGATGCTGCAACCGGAAAATTCAGACTAAGATCAAAAGCGTCAGCTGAACTGTATATAGGGCGAAGAGTAAACTTGTTCCGGAGTTGGTTGACGACTATAACTTGGTGGTCAACGTAAATCTAATATCTTCAAAGGACAACTTGACCGACTCATTAGCTAGAATACCTAGTCGGTAGATGAGTATGTTAAAACTTAATAACCTTGCTAATTGTTGCGGAATTGAGTTGATGGATAGAGAATCAATATTAGAAATACACAACCGGACTGGACACTTTGGAGTCAGAAGAACTTTGCAGTTTGATCGGATGAAGTTCCCGAATGCAACAAAGGAAGATGTAAAAAAAGTAGTTCGGGAGTGTGAACCATGCCAATCAATAGATCCAGCACCCGTTGCGTAGACGCACGGGAAGTTAGAAGTCAACAAAAATTGGAAAAGATTAGGCATGGGTATCACTCATAACAGAGGAGAAAGTTATTTGAGCTTGATTGGCTGTGGGCCTTCAAGATGTGCATTATGGCGTCAACTGCCACACTCGCAGGAAAGCATTGTTGTAATTCGACACTTGCAGTTCATATTTTGTGAAAGAGGGGTACCAAAAAAAATATTGACAGACAATTACACTGTATTTAGAAGTGAAGACTAGAAGATTTCTTTAAAACTGGGGGGTTTGTTTGAAGTTTAGAGTCTCTTACTGTCCTTCGGGGAATGGCATCTTTGAGAGAAACCAACGAACTGTCAAGAGAGTAGCGAAGCGATCAAATGTCCCCATATTGGAGGCTATTTACTGATTCAACGTCTCAATTGAAAAAGAGGGAGCGAGTCCGATGAGTAAATTGCACAACAATGCCGAAAGGGTTAAAGATTGGACGGAAAGGCTTAGTTTTCAATAAACTAACCTGTAACCTCACGAGTTGACAAGAATGTGTGGCACGGTGTGTAACGAAATGGCGTCCGGGCACTATTACTCGGGATGTATCGGAGCAAGTGGTCGAAGAGGACGGGATGCCGCGCCACATAAAGTACATCAGACCGGGAAGCGGAACACAGCAAACTCGAATAAATAAAATGGTTTGGAAATAGAGGTTGGCAATAATAGTGCAAGTTGTGGCAAAAATGTTGAAACCACGCCAGCAAGCAAGGACGCAAATCATCTGGAGACTGGCGACGAATTTTGGGAAACCGAAATGCCCCTGCGTAGGAGCAATTGAGAACGACGGATACCCTTTAGATATCCTGAAATTTGTTGCTCTTGATTGTGATCCCTAAGGATCAAGGAGGAGTGTAATTGAATAATGAGGAAACTACGTAAAGCGGATTTGTTTGCCGTAGTTTAATATGATTTTTAAAAGGATGAATTCCTGATTTACGGAATCCACTTTCAGCATTACTCACTGAAAAAACCTCGCCATAAGCAGTCCTAAAATGATTTCCAAATTCATTGTACAGCTGAGTTGTATCTCGATCTTAGTGATTGAAAAAATGAGATATCTAGAGGCTGCATTTTATGAGTATAATGGCTTGGAAGGCTTAATATAATCACATTATTTGTACGTGCTTTTAATATCACTTTTATATTTTTTTCATGGCTGTCATGACTATCTAATATTAGTAAAGTTGGTGTAATGCAATTTGATGGTTGTGCAAATTGTAAGAAGTGGTCAAACCAGATATTGAAAAGTTCTTTATTTATTCAACTTTTTTTTGTTGCAACACCAAGTGCTCCTTGTGGTGTTTGATCCATGAAAGATGGTTTCGAGTGTGCACGTGGAAAAATAATCATGGGAGGTACATATGCTCCAACAGCACTCACACAACATAATACTGTAATTGTTTTGCCTTTTTCAAGACTTGTTATTGCTCCTACTGATCTCTTTCCTTTTCTGTCTTGGTATTCCAAATAATTTTGCTGCGTACTTCTTCCTAATTTTAACACATCATCAACTGCTTTTTTCAGATTTTCCAAGGACCATTTAGCTCTTGGAGTTTTTTATTGATTATTTCTTGGCATCTAAATTAAATCAAAAAAGTGTTTTTGATTTTACATTGGTATCATCAATAAGTTGAAAAGGGTTTTTAATTTTTTTAATGGCGCATTTTAGAAAAACGGACTTAGAGGTGACAAGCTATGGAGTTCCTAGATAAAACTTTGGATTAAATGAGCGTCCTTGTTTTACGCGGAAATGGTATGATTTAGTAGATTGAACATAAAATGTTAAAATTATATAATTCCCACTTCAAATCCACATAGGCTTTGCAAAAAAGTTTTTTTCCTATAAGAAAATTAAAAAAAAAACTTTAACATCAAAATTAAACTACACAGATCTTTTCTTGTTTATCAAGAATATTTTAATAAATCAAATTATTTACTTGCATTTTAATTAGAAGAGCCGCTGATAACTGCATACCACTGTAAACTAAATTGACTTCTTTATGTAACAACTATGTAAAAAATTATTACAAAAACACTAAACTTCTGGAAATTCATTGAATGGAAAATAGAAAACTTCGCATATGCTCATATTACCCAGATGCTCAAAGTACCCCAATCTACCCTATATTACAATTATCAAATTATTTCGTTTTATTATCATTTATACGAAAATATAGGAAGATATTTGAAGAAAGTTATTGATTTAATTCATTTATCAATCAAATAACAATTTTTATGAAGCAAACTTCAAATTTAAAAAGTGTTTTTTGTCCCTTTAAAAAATGATCTACGTTTCAAATTATCTTTTGCTGAACCTGAGCTGAACTTCAACTGACGTCTATCTTCAATGGTTTAATTGTAAAATTTATTTTTCTACGCTGTATCCACTTTAAAATCTAATTGCAAAGTACATACGCAGTTGTCACAGTGGTATATATTGTACCATTCTCAATCTCTCAACTAGAAAAAAGTTGAAGGGTCTGCATTTAAAATTGTATAAAAAATTTCATCATATTTAAGTTTTCTTTTTGGACCGTTGGTGGGTATTCTACGTTTTTTATATATAAAGTGATATAAAGCATGTAAATATTTGAACCAGTCAGTCTGATAAATTTCAGTTCTGATAACTCTCACCGATTCTTGATCTTATTATTCTGATTATGCGAAATCATATTTAAAATAATTGCAATACGCCAAACTATTTTACTTTTATTTTATTTTAAGTATATTATTGATATAACTACCCAGCAAACATGTCAGCGTTGAATCAACGTTGAAAACCGGTCGCAAAAGATGTTGCGGAAACGTTGACAAAGTAATCGATTTTGCAAAGATATGTAACGCTGTTAAAGACACGTTGATTAAACGTTGTTGCGTAACGTTGAAAAAACGTTACTAAAAGACGTTACAAAAAGGTCGCAACTAAACGTTGAAAAAATGTTACTAAAATAGCGTTGCATAAACGTCGCAACATAACGTTGAAAAAACGTTACTAAAAAAGCGTTGCTTAAACGTTGTTAAAGCAGTCGATTTTGCAAGGATTTTTAACGTTGATAGTAAAACGTCGATTTAACGTTACTCAAAGACGTCGAATAAAGGTTGAAATATAACGTTGAATCAACGCTTATATATATATATATATATATATATATATATATATATATATATATATATATATATATTGAATTGGCAAATAAAACAAAATTGTATGTTGAACTTTACACTTGCAATATTTTCAAAATCGATTTTTAAAACAACAGTAATATAGAATGATAAATATAAAAAAAGCCTAAAATATACAATTCATAGATATATATAAAAATATAAATATTTTTTCAAAGATTTATAAGTGTGAGTGTCTGTATATACATTTATACAATATATAAAAATACAATTTACAGGATATCGTATCGATAGGCCAGGATATCATTGAGATACAGAATCAAATCAAAAAATAAAACTTTTATCATTAGTGGTCTGATAGCAAATGTAAAAAAAAAACGTTAATGAATTAGTATGATTATAAATAAATTTATAAAGTAAAAATAAATATATATATATAAATATAAATATATATAAATATAAATATATATATATATATATATATATATATATATATATATACATATATATATATATATATATATATATATATATATATATATATATATATATATATATATATAACAAACTTTTACTATCAATAAAACAATTTATAATACAATGAAAGATTAAATAAATAAACGTATATTTTAGAAAAAGCGCTTTACACAAGACACAAACAAAATCATATCATATCCTAAAATGTCATTAAAAAACTCTAAACTTCTGATTTCTGCTTTCTACAAAAATTTATTGGCGAATATTTCATAATTGATTTTACAGCTTCATAAATCCCTGCTTCATCTGGATATCTTTTTGAGACACTCTTTAAAATATAAAATTCAAACTTCTTGCTTAAATGCTATTACATAGTAAAAATCTGCATACTTAAAAAGTTTAAACAAAACATATTACCAACTAAAACACGATACAATTTTGTCTTTGAAAAAGCAAACTTTTGTTTGGTTTTGTTCGTAGAATTGGTTGCCCCTTCATGTTTAACAAACAGCGCAACTCGATTGTTAAAAGCCTAAAAAGTTAGTAATTATTTGAATCAATATTTACAATATTGTACAATACAACTTTCATGCTACAGGAAAGAAACATGTAATGATATGCTTAAAAAAGCGTATAATTATATTTAATATAATAAATATATTTCGCAAACACTTTTTAAATTATCCATTAAAAACCATTCCCATTTCGGCTTGGAAAGGTGTAGAAAATTTACCTACCGCTCAATAACATATTTTACATTATCTTTTAAGTTAACTCCACCAATTTTTGCTATTTGTGATACCTGCTTTCAAAAAAATCTTTAATCAATGTTTAAATAATTATATAATAAAAGGCAATCTTTTATAAAATCCCTTACATTTTTAAACAAATTAAAAAACATTGAAAGTTGAAAAAACAAAAAGTAATTATGTATAGAATGACAAATTATAATAAGTAAAATTAAATTATATTGTTTAATCAACTTTTTAGTTAATAATATAAATGAATTTACCATGACAACATAAAGAAAAATTCAAAAAATTCAAAAAATCAAACTAGCAATAGCAACAGGGCAACTAACCCATTTAGAAAAAATGACACTGTCATTTAATGTAGTATCTAGCTCAATAAGTTGTTCTATTGAACTCAATGCATTTATTTGCAGATCTTTGCATACAACTAAAGAAACATTTTGAAGATCCTTTACCATACTTTTAATTTCTAAAAGTTGTTTAAAAACCTTTTTCTGAAATTCTAAAAAAAAAATGCAATTTATTAAGCATGTATATACATTTTTTTTTTTAAATACATACAGTTCTTTTTTTTTTATTCTTTACCATATAAAAAACAAAGAAAAGACAAATCCAAAAAGAAACACAATTATTCACAAACATAATTACTCACATTCCTCTTCAGATTCCTCATTCCAAAGTCATGAAATTAAATCCTTCACATACTTCTTTATCTATTAGTAATTACTTAGTAAAATAAATATAAACAATAAATGTAAAAACTAAAATGTAGAATAAGTGTAAACAGATTACAATATATATCTAGGCAATAATAATAAAATAAACAGATTCAAAATATTACTTATCCCAAATTAGAAAGAAAAAAGTTTATTTGATGATGTAGTTCACTATTAATATAAAACATTAATAACAGTTTTTTTTATTCATATTTAACAATTAAAATAGCAATCAATACAGTAAAATTTAATGACCTCCAGTTACTTTAATTCTTTTAACTCTGAGCTTGTTTAAGGAATCATCAATTGGAAACTTATTATAGGCAGCTTTCATTGCATGAACACCAGTTGGCCAAAATAACCAACCATCTTTTACCCAACAAGATATAACAACTGCCTCTGTTTCGATCTAATTTTTAAAATAAATAGATATCTTTTTTTTTTATTTACATATATATATATATAGGGCTACCATATGAAATTTTGGAAAAATCAGGACATCATGTCTTTTTTAACCTGTCAAATCAGGACAAATAAAAATAAGCAGAAAGTCTAAATCAGGACAAAAGCTCGTCACACTAAAAGTGAAAATGACAAAAATACAACATCAAAAACCAGCTTTATTTTACATTTTTGTAATGACTACAAGAATTATTTCTTGGAGATTGGGATTTTTTTTTACTTTAAGTTAAAGTAAAAGTTTAACACTAAAAAACCCTCTGTCACGAAGTAGAAACTTCGTAAAAGTGGAAAGTACCAAACCAGCAAAAACAAAAGTAAAGTACTGCCTTATCATGTCTGCTACCACTGCCATTTCTGCCAGCACTGCCTAAAATTGCAAGAAAATAGTAAAAATTGAATGGAGAAGTTGGAGTTGCCAAGTCACTATTTTTCTCTTTGCTTTATTTTTTAGTTTTTGTCAAAATGATATTTTTTTCTTTTTTGTTATGGTTTTTTAAAATCAGGACATTTTGGCACCTGATCAGGACAGTCAGGACAGACCCTTCAAATCAGGACAGTCTTGATGAAAATCAGGACTATGGTAGCCCTATATATAAATATATATATATATTTATTAAAATGAATAAAAACACCTTTTTATGGAACTCTGAGTTTCATGCCTTTCGACAATCATCAGCCATTGTGTGCGTGTGTGTATATATATATATATATATATATATATATATATATATATATATATATATATATATGTAATGTATATATATAATTTACGTGTATATATACAAATAGCTGTCATGTTTTGAAAATGTTTGAAAAACTTTTCTACCACAGGATGTTTGCCCACTTAAATTCCTCCTCTAACCAAAGGTTTTTTAATGATTTATTACTCCAACAACTTATTTTAAAATGTCCAAAGTTTGCTACTGACTGAGCTGAAAATTATATTTGTATACATTTATGTGAAATTTTAAAAAAAGCATGTATATATTATACAGACAAACAAACACACAACATGTCTCTAAAATTTAGTCTATTAACATACTAAATTTAGTCTGACTTATTATATATTATTAGTTTTGATATTACTTTGTACATCTGAACATTATTAAAATGAGGTACTATTTCTAACTAAGAAATAACTTTTTTTAAAAAGTTGAGCATTTTATTAAAATAGTCAACTTAAAATAAAATAAAAATGTAGACAAAAATAACCTGAATAAATCGAATTTACCCTGAGATTTATGTATATTTTATACAATTTGACATAAAATCTAAAAGTTTTAAATTAGTCGCAATAAAAATAGGTTATAAAATAAATCTTTAAAATATTCTTTATACCATCTGCATGCATTCTGTTAAGTTTTCCTTGCCTTTCCATTACGGCAAATTATTTTTGTAATGGCGGCATCAATGAGACAAAAATTGTCAATGTGCTACTTCTTCAACGTTGCAAAAGCAACGTTTTATTAACGTTGGCAAAAAAACACTTTTTCAACGTTTTTTAATTACCACATTTTCAACGTTGGTATATGTAACGTTGAATAAACGTTGTTTTATAAATAACTTTAATACGTTGAAAAAGCAGCTAATGTGTAACGTTGATAAACCTTTAACTTTGCAACGTTTTTACTGTGATTATTTGCGTACTTTTATTCAACGTTGAATAAACGCGATTTTTTGAGAAGATAACATAGGTTGAAATTTAAACGCTTTTTCAACGTTGAAAATGTAACGTTTAAAAAGCGGTTTAGTTTTAACGTTGATAAAGCAAAAATTTTGAAACGTTTTAAAGTGGCTTTTTTGCGTAAAGTGATTCCACGTTGAATAAACGTTTTATTTTGAGAAGCTAAATTACGTTACAATTTCAACGCTTATTCAACGTTTCAATTTACCGCGATTTAGTATACAAAAACGGACATTGATTCAACGTTGAAAAGACGTTGTTTTTGTCACTGTAACGCTTTTTCTACGCTGCGACCGGTTTTCAACGTTGATTCAACGCTGACATGTTTGCTGGGTACTGAGAAAAACCACTGATACCTCCAGGATATAAAGTTGCTGAAAATTTCTTATCAAATGTATAAATTCTTTTTTAAAAAAGCTACTCTCCCCATTCTCCCCATTCCGATAAAATGATCACTGATAAACGAGTCGCTCATTGAGCTAAATTGATTCTACTTTTTAACTTCGAGTCCAGGCTTCGGTATTTTAAGTTAGAGTTCTGGCTTGGTGATATTACCATGTTTTAGACATTTGAATTAAATTTGCACCATAATACAAAATGGTTGTACAAAAGAACTTACACTTTCTTTGCGTTTTTATTTCAGAGTCTCAGCCTAAAAGTGGAATGCAGCCTCTTATTTTGAGCTATGTGAATATACATCAAAAAAATGATAAACACAAACATACCTAAAACTTACTGTGCCTTTGTCTTACATGTTCTCGTCTTCAATATTTTACCCGTTCATAAGAGTTGATAAATAACGAAACGTCGGACGTGTTTCTTAATGTGTAGCGTCCTGATGATCATAGATACGTTGCTTACAACTGTCATTTTTCTCCGTGATTTATAATTGCACGAAGTTTATAACTGAGTGGGGCGGGAGCATTAAAATCTGCATTAGTAAAAAGATTCGAAGTTATCTTCAATAGTTGTAACAGCTACATTAGGATTCATGCTCGGCCCAGGGATAAACTTCTTTTAAAGGACATTGACATTTTTACTGGTCAATGGAACATAAGAGACGTAAACGTTGTTGAGGTTTTTATGGGGTTTTTTTATTCATCATTATGGAACTTTCAACTTTATCAATGATTTATGACATGATTTATCAAAAAAATTTTATAATAAAGTCGCAAAACTTGCGAATGAAAGCAACAGATAAAACACTACACAGTCCTACTTCAATATTATTGTTGAAGATGAAGAGAGAGTATCAAATATGGGATTTTCATGATGCAGCTATATTTTCGTAAGAAAATTAAACTTTCATTGTCCTGTTCAATTACATAACAAGTCGTATTATAAAAATATTATCTTTCAATTTGGTGTCAGCGTGGCTGTTTTTTTTTTTTTACGTTTTTAACATTATTTTTCACTAATTTCATTTAACATGCAGTTAACTTTATCAATATTAGATTTTATGCATCTCTCTCTTTTTTTGAAACGAATACTTGTGTTTTCGATGCATGCAGTTTCTGATCATTCATTTTGATAGTCGTTATGTGGAGGCCGCCAACAACAAGATGTTTATGCTGTTATTTGGTTGATTTAGGGGAGCTATGTGCGGTTAAGGCGAGTTTTATTACTTTGAGTTTTATAACTACGTATATTGGGTTATCTTTCGGCATTTTAGTTTTTCCAATAAAGCTAGTTTATCTCCCATTAAGGTACGAAAATATGGTGTTTGTAAAACGTAATGGTTAGGTCAGGTCAGAAGAGATTATCAGAGTAATGCTCAGCTATAAAAGGAATGAGGATTTTGATACATTTTTCTAGATAAACGTATTTTGATGAGACCCACTTGGAGAAAAGTAAGCTTTGAAAATTACCCTGTTGGAAAATGCCACCCAGACGAGCAAATGGAAACTTTGAAGCTTTGAGCTTTTTCTACTTTGAAATGGCCGAAAGTAAATTTTTGCGCGGTTAAGAATTTCATAGTAAAACTTGTAAATTCTCTTTTTTCGTGCGATCTATTTTGAGGACATTTTCGAATACGTTTAAAAATATATAGACATATTAAACCATGCTTTTGCTAAGAGTTAAATTTGTCGCCAATAAATTAAGTAAATCTAAATTCCGCATGTCCCCCACCTCCCTCCTCTTTATTTAGATCATTCTTGTTGGTTTATTATTTTATTTATTTATTTTTAATTAGTTTAATTTGTTAGTTAATTTAAAATTTGTATATGAGTTATTTAAGTAAAACGTTTTGCAATCATAAAGTAAAACGAACTTCACGACATATTACAATCAAAAAAAGGCAATAGCAGTTAGAAAACGACAATAAAGTATCTACTTCAATCTCTCGTATACCGAGTTTATAAATCATTTGTCGATTTCTATAGCTTTTTATAAGTAAAAAAGATATTTTAGGTTTTCAGAGTTATTTACAACATTGATTAGCATTACAAAGTTGCTTAAAACTGTTTTGAAAATCCTCAATGAAATCTCGTTTTTTATTTGTTTAAACATAGATTTCATGTCGTTTAACGAACGAGTATTTTGCGCGACATCTTTGCGTATTGGCAAGAGATCAAAGTAACAAACGAATATGAGTAAAGAACATACCACTTAACAAAAAAAAATGGAGGTAAATGCTCTCGTCAATCATTTGCTTGTAATCTTTGTTAATCACAGTTCTACGCGAAGAATTAGTGATTTATAAATTTATTTTTAAGATTTACAAACTCCTTTGGAACATTTACAAACCTAGATTTACACATGCTTGTTACAACCATGGATGAGGTGTACGCTGTGTAAAGTGAGTTACACTTGAATTAAAGAGATTTACGGTGCTTATCTTGCACTTAAATAGAACCGACTCTTGGCTGCGCTTTACCTTCATATCAGGTATGAACCTAAACAAAACAAGAACTGTTTTGTAACACAAAAGTTTGATTCTTTGAAGTGGGCTCGTTCATTACTTATTGTCGACCTGATGTCATGAATTTAAAAATGAAAGTTAAAAGAGCATTTTTGATTTACTTGTTCGTAATTATTTTATTGAGTATCAAGAAATATCAATGTAATATATATTTCCCAGAACTTTATGAAGACGCTTTGTATAAACCAAAGAACTTGGGCCCAAGTCCAATGACATACCAAACCGTTTCTAGTAGTAATACTACCATGGTCCAGTGGGTGTTCATTAACAACGAGTTGTTCGCGGATGCAAAATTTGCAGAAGACAGTGGTCCTAGTAACTGCATACTTGCCAGAATAAACTTGACTGGATTAACTGCTGACGTATGTAAAACTATTCACAACGTCATGCTGGTAAGAGACTACACTTATTTGATATCAGTCCAATGTCAAGTTAAAAACAGAGCGGTACTCATAAAGCTTTCAAGCTACTGTATGAGCGAGGATAGCTATTCTGGTGATTGGGAAGTTGTATACACTGCTTTTGATAACAAACGAGAGCTACATTTAAATTTGATTGGTAATAAATCGGCGTCAATAATAGTATGGTTAAGAAAATCACAATTTTATTCGATAATAAACGTTCAAAACTGGCCCGACTCTAAAGTGCAACTCGAAAGTAATTTAGTGATTGGTGAATTGCAAAGTGAAATTAAGATAATTGATGTTGCAGGATCACATGAGTCACTATACGTATTTTCCGACACTTGTTTATATTCTTGCTCTTTAACTGCGTGTCGCGAACTAGAGGTTGTCGCCGACAGTTGTGTTTTAACGCCGAATAACGAGACTGTATCTGGGCTAATGCAAACTGCAAATGATGGCGAGAGAATAATTCTCCTCGATAAGTTTATACCTCTTTCTTTAGAATCCCACTCTTTTAGATGCTTTTTTGCTATATATTGTGCGGGTCGCTTAACCCACCATATGTATAAATGTGGTGGTTTTATAATACAAGATATTGTTATGACATTTAACATGGTTACCAGTTCTCTATCTCAGCATTTTCCATGCAGCATTTCCCAGGAAGCTAGCTTGATAGGATGTCTTATTTTGGGTAAGAAAACGTAAGATTAAAATTTCTATAAGCTCTGAAAATTCCCTATATACTTAATTTTTTTTTCAAAGTTATTTAAGCATAATGTACTAAATGTTAATTTTTTTTTTCAACTATCTTTACAAAGTAGAAATACAGAATACCATAATTGATCTTTGGATAGAAAAAAGTAGATCTTTCCCAGCATTTTTTTTTTTCAACTTTTTAATTTTTTGTTTATTTGACTGCATATTTTTTATTAAATGGCCTTATATAAAAACTTTTCTTTTCATAAGAAACGATGACCATAGTTAAAGGATCATCAGTAAGGGTTGGGGAGAGTGGAACTGAAATAAGCAGCGAGCTTAAAACAGGCAACATGTTCGTAAAAGACATTTTGTATTCCTTCCACCTTCTTTTGAACAACTTTTTTTAAACAAAGGTGAAAAAAGAAGGGGATGAGAGAGAAGGGTTGGGGTTGAGGAGTGGGGAAAAGGGGAGGTGAAGTTAAGACTTTAGACCTAGTTTCCCCTGTGGCACCGCCCATTTAAAATTTAAATCAAAAATATTTTCTGCCTCATTAAAGTCTGTTTTACGTAATATCTAAAATACAATATTTTTACACAGAATTTTTTAATCAAACACTTTTACCACTGTTCATGTTTGAGTTAAGACTAAAATGAACTTAAATAACCTATAAATGCTTACAAATGTTTTGAAAAATCTCATAATCTTCCGAGAGATTTATTGACATTTACAGAAAATTTAGCAGGACTATTAAGTTTTCAAGTTTTTAACAGTATAGTTTTATACAAACAAATTCAACCCGCATGAATATATATTGCCAAATACATGCCCGTGGGTTTTTTAACATAAAACTATTCTAGCATGTTTGCTAAACATTTATTAAATAGTTTTTTAAATTACTTTTATTTTAAATTACATTGAAAACCATAAGGCTGAAAAATACTTAAAATCTCAAAAAGTTAAAGAACTTGGTGCTTTTGGTTCCGCTCTCGCCAGTTTACCAAGTTTTTAAGTAACAAAAGTTTGTACGTAATGTAAATGTTAATTTTGACAATTTATCTTAGGAGAACCACGCATATTTGATATTAGTGACCGTAAGTCTGCATACCCTATATCAGCTTTTACTGTGTCTGCTTGGAGATTAGGAGTTGCAATCAATCGATTTGGATTTGCTTCTTCAGATATCTTTTTTTTTGAGATTGTACCAAGCTTAACTGCAGATCCAAGAGGATTTATATTTAACGTTCGTGCCGAACTACAGCCGGCTTTAATAGCTTCAAGGTAAATATATATACTCTATCTAATTTTCATTTGCTTCAAGGTAAATATATATACTCTATCTAATTTTCATTTGCTTCATTAACTCCTGAAAAGATATTTTTTTATTTTACTTCCACTTATTAAGGTTATTGTACCCTTCACTTGCGACAAGCATCACACCTGCTGAATCATTCATACTTGTAAATCATAGAACTCGAGATATATGGCTTTTTTCGCACGGTGGTAGATTATTCTTTCGTGACGGAAGCAAGGAAAATGCTCTTAGTATTGATTTTGAGTATGCCGAAACGTACTCTTTTTTTATAGCTGATACGTTTTCATCGGCCGGTATCAATCACAATTTTGAACATCCTTTTGCATTTTACTCTCCGGACGGCAAAAGTTTTGCATATTTGTCATATTATCGGTCACCGTACGGTGCGTTCTCAGCATCAGCAATCACTGTGACTAATGCTACCGTTGCCAACTTGCGATCTATTGTTAGTATCAGTGATAAAGTTTTCATAATTCAAGCTGGAATAAATCATGGGAATGATTTGTTACTTGCAATTCAAAAACTATCAAATAATTATTTAACAATCCAAATCTTTAAAATCAGCGATATGGCCCAAATATCTTACAACATGAGTGGTATAATGGCCCAAGCAGAAGTTAAAGGCGGCTGGTCTTGGGATGAATTTGATGCTACAGAGAGTACTAGAATTTGGGTGATTTACTTTTCAAGTAGCGACAAGTTTATAATGGCGTCGCACAATAACACAGCATTAACAACATCTTTACTCGAATACAAGATAAAGAGCGATTACACCATTGAGTTTCAGAGAAGTGGTGTTATCTCCAATTGCTTAGCAGTAACAAACAATAACGATTATTTGCGATTGCAAATTGTTATACTTTGTGCAGAAACGTTATTATCGAATCTTATCAACCAAACTTACCATATAAAGTTTGTCTCCACAAACACGATGCAAACCACGTGCATTCAAAGTATTGACCATAGGTTTGGAAGTTTGCTGTCAAAATATGACGATTTGTTTGTAACAAACATCCCCATTTTAGATTTTAATGAAGTTGCCCAGAGACTTGCAATTAGTTTTGAAAAAACAGTCCTTATGTACGCAACCGATACTTGTCCATTCCGATTACTTTATAGGTTTGATCACACTGACTTGATAGCAGGAATTGGAATGATACACACCGGGCAGGACAATAAACCTTTCGGAATAACGTTTGTTACATATCTACAAAAGGTAGATTTGATTGGGGACTGTATTAATGGTTATGGAGTTGACACGGTTTTGCCACGAAATTACTTTTGCTCTCGATGCACACCAGGTCATGTAGGACTTGGATGTCGAACATGTCCGGCTGGATTTTATTGCAGTGATTACAGCCAGCTTCAACCAAGTGGAGCATGCCCAGAAGGGTTCTACTGTTTAGAGGGAACATCTACTTCGAATCCTATGGCTGATGTACTTGATAAGACTGCAACACCGCCACACTTATGCCCTGCGGGAGCCTACTGTCCTGCTGGAACCGCTCAGAGATTCGCAAACGATGAATCAGCAAACGCTCCTCAATCATGCCTCTCAGGGTTTTTTTGCCCGTTAGGTTCTGTAAAACCAACGCAAGAAAAATGCCCAGATAATTCTAGCACGAAGGTTGGAGCGAAAGTTCTAGAGGACTGCTACTGTAAACCAAACTTTTATGGATCTCCACAAACTCGCTGTATGCCTTGTTTAACTAATGCTGTATGCCCAGGCGGAAATCCAAACGTAACTAATTCTTCATTATTTGTTCCAAACGGTTACTGGCCAGACACGCTAAGTGATCTTCGAATGCTTGTCAAATGTTACTCAACAATGTCACGCTTTACACCTTGCAATGGTTCGATTTGTAAACTTCAGTGCGAAAATAGAACTTATGCTGATCAAGAAATTAAATGCAAAGGAATTTGCTTAAATCCCTGCGAAGAGGGTCATACAGGAAGACTTTGCTCAGCCTGCAAGAATGGTTATTATCGTAAATCTCCGTTCCATTGCGCACCTTGTGCGATGGGATTACGCCAAGCTGTGTGTGTTGTAGCTGCTTTATTAGCTTCCTTATTTATACTAACAATATACTTTATACGTAAGCATTTGGGAACAAAAGAGTTGCCAAAAAAAGTTCTTTTATCAGATCAACAGCTTTTAGAAATTCTTATAACAGTTCTTCTAGTTTTGCTAGGAATTTCTTCAACGGCGTCGGTACTCTTTATGGTATTTATAGTAGTCATTGTTTACATGCAGCAATTGCGTTCACCTGCATACGCTACTATGACATTCATTTTCTACATACAAACCTTGCAAGTTTTAATGCAAGGAAACTTTGTTTGGCCGAATTTCATGCGTTACTTATTGCAATTTTTAGAAGTTATGTATGCGCCTGTTCCAGGATTAGCTTGTTTACCAAACTTTTACACCGGAGGCAACCTCGGATGGGAGGGTGCTTTTTTATTGATATTTAGTTTACCGGTTATTCTGGGATTTGTTGTTGGGATGTACATGTTTATTACTGGAACAGTTCAAAAGCGACCGGTATGGAGAAGAGCGTTCATGTCATATTGTTTGTTTATTTCAGTTCTATTTTTCCCGCTTAGCAATATGAGTTTAGGAACATTGAGTTGTAGCCAAGATCCAATAGTTGGAAAATACTACATGTCTTCACAACCATGGAAGGAGTGCCGATTGGACTCAGTTATTCAAATTTGTGGCATTTTGGGAGCAGTATTTTATTTTGTCGGGATTCCATTTACTTTACATTACTGGTATTTTAAGAGAGTGTTCCCAGACGACATTGTTGAAGAGATAGGTCAAATGTTTTTACCGGCAGGTATTAATGGCCATGAAACATTTGTAGTATTTTTAACAATAAGATGGATGGTGATGAGCATAATATTATCTTTTGTTCCATTTTCATGGGGAATGCAGCGCTCTTTAATACTCGCGCTTTTAATGACAAATATCATCTTTGTAATATACTTGCACCCTTATGAGAAATATAGGCCTCGAGAGCCACAGAATCTCACTGAGAATGAGCGTAAATGGTTTGAGCGTTTGTGTAAAACTATGTCTGGAAGCTTTCTCGACGCTACAACGTTAGTGGCTATAATATTATCGTACACGGCGTTGGATAACCGAGACAACTGGTCAATTTTACAAATAAAATCTTTTGGAATAGGAGTTGCAAATTTGTTTATCATATTGTACTTTATTTTCTTCATATTATTGGAAGATCGCTTAACTTTATTTCCAAAAGCAGCCAAAATTTTATCTAAAATTGAGAGATTTTGTTGCTGCTGCTGTTCCTTGAGGTCGTATGAGTTCGTAAACAACAGATCAACAGATACGGATATTTCAATGGATGTAGAAGAAGCAAAAACGGATATAAGTTTGGATGAAAAAAATGACTTAGAGGAAAAAACAGAAGAAAACATTAAAAAGTCTCTGCACTCAGTTGGAGATTAAATGTTTTATGATAAAAATTAAAGAGAAATATTTTTATAGAAGTCCGCCTTCAAAATACGATTTAACTTTTTTTGAATTAAAAAACGAATGAATGAAATAAAAAATGAATCATCATTGATGAAGTCATATATTGAATTATGGTGATGACAGTCGAAAGTTTTATATATTAATACACATGGTTTTATATATGTAATTAATTGAAAATAAATAACAAATTTTAAATTAATTCAAATTATTCTCGAAAATTTTATTTCAAAAGAATAATAATGGGCTTTAAGCTAAATCTCGTATGGTCATTCACCTCATCTTAATGAAGACACCTTCAATTAAAATCATCTCCTCTTATATAACCTATTTGGTGCTTACTTTCTTTTTTTGGATCTCTTTCCTTCACCTAAAATAAAGAAACATTAATATGGCATCTTGTTATATAATTTACAATTTCAAAAATTTGTATCAAGTCAAAAAAAAGGGAAAAAAATATTATTGACTAAAGATTATTAATGATCTTTTATAATTAATTATTTTTTAAATATATTGTAAAAATATTCCAAAAAAGAATATGAAGAAAACATTTTTCTGTCTTTTGCTTTGAAAAATTGTATGTATGCATGTATGTATGTATGTATGTATGTATGTATGTATGTATGTATGTATGTATGTATGTATGTATGTATGTATGTATGTATGTATGTATGTATGTATGTATGTATGTATGTACGTACGTACGTACGTACGTACATACGTACATACATATATATGTATGTACGTACATATGTAGGTACATACATACATACATACATGTGTATATACATGCATACATACATACATACATACATACATACATACATACATACATACATACATACATACATACATACATACATACATACATACATACATACATACATACATGCTATGAAATAGAGAGCTTCAAAAAGTAATTAGTTTTTTAAGAATAAAAAGAAATATTCTATAAAAAAATTCAAGAGAACAAACAACAACATTTTCACTAGTAGAATATGTAATTAAATCCTTGCCTTTCTTTGGTGGCCCTTTTCCTCTGAGTTTTCTTTTATAAGCCATCTCTTCATTAAAATCCTGAAAAATTTAAAAACTTTAATAAAAAAAAAAGCAGAAAAAATAATTTGCAATAATAAAGCAAACAAGTGAGTTAAGAAAAACTTTACAAAAGCATTTTTTAAGCACATTAAGATTTTTAAAACAATTTTAAAAATTACCATATGTTCATCATGATAAATCCCAAGATATCGAAGTTTTCTCAACAATGAATTGTAACTTTTCATAGGAGGATAATAGTTGCTGTACATCACACTCAACGGTTGAGATTTAAAATAATCTATAACCTTTTGAGACCTTCAAAGAAATAGCTTTTACACCTTAAAAGATATTTAAAGAATATAAAAATTAAAAAATAAGAACCAAAAAAATTAACTAGAAAACTAATTAAAAACTAATCAAATACACACCAAAATGCTTATATTTGGTTATTATAAAACAATCACATCCCTTTTAAATACTTGTACTACACCATTTAAAAAGGGATATATATAAAAGGACAAATAACGGTGTCAGCTTGTGTTGCAATTTACAGATAAGTTACTTTTATTTTCACAGAGAAGTTTTATAATAAGTTATAATGTAAGTTGAACATTAACATTGAAAAGTTAAAATTTTCTCTATAACTAAAAAAAAAAATTTATATATATAACAATAATATACACTAAACCAACTGAACAAATGCAGTTATTTTTGTAAAACCACTGTAGAAATGTTCTTTTTTTTTTTTCCAATATATATTACAATTTAATGTAAACATTAAATTTCACATAAATATGTCTTTTTAACAAATTCATTATTATATGTATAGTGTTAATATATGTTTTATAATGCCAGTTAATACTATGCATGCAAACCAAAATGAAACTTATTTTCTCTTATTTTTTCATTTGGATCCATGTAAAAAAATAGTGCAAAAATTTGGTCCACTTGCAAAATATTTTGAGTTCATAGCTATCTTGTTTTTTACAGATTGTAATAATTAAAATTACATAAATATTTTACTTTTAAAATTAAATTAAATAATATTTTAAAATGGCAGTGCAAGAAGAAATTGATAAGAAATAAACAAGAAGTGTAGTTCATTAATTATTTATTGAAAACTACTGGAACCAAATTAGCATCGAAGGGTTATGAGCTGACTCCTTTACCATCTTTTTTAAAAAATTACATTTAATTAAGCCAGAAAAAAATACCAGTGAATTTTTTTCATTCTAGAAGTAGGTATATTTTTCTATCAGTTAGCAGAATGATGTCAAAAAAAATTAGACTTCAAAGCAAAAACAGAAAATTTGAAAAACAGCAAAAAAAAAAGAAATGGCAGGAATTTGTAACTAAAATGATGACCTCTTTCTCAATTAAAGTAAACTATAAAAAACTAAATTATAAAAACTTAACTCATATTTACATTTTAACTCCTTTTGTAAATCACATGGAGAGTGATAAAATTTATCAATTAATTAATCTTCAATTTATTTTACTCAAATCAATTAACCCCAATATGGCTTGAGTCAGCTTCTTGCTGAGTTTTTTCTTGTTATTCACTAGAACAGGAAATTACTTTCTAATCTTGCAGAAAAAGAAAAAGTAAAGTCTTTAACAGCTTTAGTCTCAGAATTTGGGCTTGTTAATCTTCTTAAAGAACCAAATTTAGAATTATATATATGGTTTATGATTGCCTTCAGGACTAGCATCTTATAACACAAATGTTAAAAATATCTTTTAATACCACAGCCAGAAAACAGACAGAAAAAAATGAGCAACAACATGTTAAAAAACTTTTTTTGGAATAAATTAACTTAATGTTAATTGTCATCACCAAAATTTTGAAATATTACAGTATATATATTTATATATATATTAAAATATACCAGTATTCCACTTCACGTAGTGTTAAACCATCAGGTCTAGTTATTTCACTCTGAAAAAGCTTTAGAAGAACTAAATTTACTTTATGAGTATAATATTTACAACTTAATATTTAAACATACCTTTCTGAAACAGGCCTTGGCAAATTTCCAAATATCTTAGCGCTTAGGATAGCCATTCTTCTAGCATATGCACTCATATCAATAAAGTTCTTCTGTGAAGTTATACAAGTGTTATAACGCACTTCTGGTCATTTTAATAAGGATGTTTGGCGCTATATGAGACTAAAGTTCGCTCCAGTAACTCTTTATCCCAAACATTTTCTTTTAACATTATGTTCAAATCATAGAAATAAACTTTAAGCTCTATCTTCACTTACGCCATAAATGTCCTCACATTTATTGCGCGCTAACGTCTTAATAAAAATATTCATCTTTTTATACACCTAATACGACCTTATAAATTTAAATATTTATTGTAAATAAATATATATGTTATATATATATATATATATATATATATATATATATATATATATATATATATATATATATATATATATATATATATATATATATATATATATATATAGTTATAAATAAGAACTGTTTTTTTTTTCTTTTAGCTTGTTAAAATTTTACAAAACTAGCAGTATGATTTTATAATGACTAGCAGTAAAAGGTATGGATTTTTTATTTCTTCACAATTTCTTTTATTGTTTTTAATTTTGCATTTATTATGCTGAATATACACTTAAGTTATTGCTATAATAAATATAAAACAATCCTATTAATGTTTATGTTTTTAAAAATGCACAGGGTACATAAATTGTCTGTTCCATTATGAAAAAATGTTTTTTTGTTACAAAAAGTAAATCTAATGAAAAATGGAGTTTTGTTATGAAAAGTAATAACAACCTTTTCTTTCTAAGGTCACAATGCTACTACCTATGTTGTATCTTAGGTTTTCTATATCTTTCTAAAAAAATTTCAAGTTATTTAGATCCTTCTTGAACAAATAGAAAATTTAAATTGTAGTTCCCTTCTTGGGATGTGTCCAATAATTTTTTTGTCCTAATTTTTGATAGTATAAATTTTTAGTTATTTTGAGATTTATAATAATTTTAGTTAACTTAACACAATTTTATGTTGAGAATAGGGCTGTATTTTTCTGAGAGTTTCTTAACTCCAAAAATAGATTCATTTATTGCTGTTTTTTTGTTAAGTAAAAAAAGCTTAATAAAAAACAGCAACAATTGAATCTATCTTTAATGTTACTTAATAAGATTTTATCTATCATTTGGTATAAACTTAATATAATACAAAATTTAATTAACCAATCAATAGTGCTGCAGTTAACTAATTTTTGAAAAGTAATGATCTCCCATTGTAATGTCTAGATTACAATAGAAGATCATAACTTATCAAAATTAATTAACTGGAGTGAAACTAAAGGGAGATTAAAATTATAACCTTAGCAAGTGTTATAATATCACAATCATAACAGTATGTTACAAATTCTAACATATCTCATGCTGTTGAAAAAAGGTTAAACAAACAGGGGATTGGCATCCATATTTTGGAATCTGCTGAAAACTAAGCCATTGAGGTACTGGTCTAAGGTATTCTAAAAAATTGACAAGTACCTCAATGCGAGCTACAATTTTCTAATGATGTAAGGATATTAGGACAGTTTCAACATTTATATATTATATCTTTTTTTTTTTTTTAGATGAGCTGGTTTGAAAATCTTAAGTTTGAGCATTTGATAGCTGGTCTATCAGGAGGGGTAGTCTCAACACTTGTTTTACATCCATTTGACTTAATTAAAGTCAGATTTCAAGGTACTTAATTTGTTATTTCTGGACAGTTAGAGAAAAACTTCTTTGAATCCCAGTAGTACATAAATTCAAATATCATTGTATCTCATCCTACTTTTATGCCTCATCCTACTTTTAGTACAATTAGCCTTAAAAAAGTTAAGAAGGCTAATTTTTGTTGTTTTTTTTAATATAATTTTTGTTGGATCCAGTCAATGAAAAATTAAAACAATAGAAGTTTCACACTAATCACATACTTTTTAATTGGCATTTAGGTCAAAATGTATCGTTGAAAAATTATTGTATTTACAGTCCCTGCTGGAGCTCTGAAGTAAATTAGTTTATAGATACAAAAAGAGGGGTAGTTGCATTTTAAATCAATTTAAAAAATACTTTTTGGTACTTAACTTATTTTTAATCTAAATATTTTCTTCAAAGTAAAACTAGCTGTTAATAAATGTAATCCAAAAGATAACATTTACACTGTTATGGCATTCGTGATGCACTAATTGCATAGAAAAAAGATTCTGCCAACTGTTAGTTCATGATATTTAGTGCCAAAAATGTCTAATTTTAAAAATATAAACAGGATCTACTAAAATGTACACTAATACCAAGGTCCAATAGATTTTAGTAGTGTTTTTTTTTTTTTTTTTTTTTCATATCATTTATCATTTTCTTATTTATATATTTATTATTTTAATAGATGATATCTAATATTTACCTGATATTGTTAGAACTCTCTATTTGTTTCCAATGTTTCATTAAAATTAGATAAAAACAGTAAAATTTCAAGCAAATATTGTTTACAAAATAAAGTAAAAGAACTGCCAAAGAGTTTACAATAAATGGTAAGGTAGACATGAGGTGCGAATTACTATTGTCAATTATTATTAGTGATATCTGCATTGTTTTCAAAATTTGATATAAATAACAGCCAGAACTTTTAATATTGTTTAGCTACCTTTAAATATTGTCCAAATAAGCCCATATTTGAACTAAATTATTTCTATATATATTGGAATATACAAGTCATGTAGTTCAGAAAATAAAATTTTGAAAATTCAAAAATTAGGAGCACCCTTAGCAATATTATCTTTGCACCTGTGCATATTTTGATCTATATTATCTTGAATGAACTCAAATTTTTAGTTTTTTATCTAGCAGTCTAATTTTTTAACACTTAAAATGATTTTTAATTTTTTTAATTAGTTGTTGTGTTTTCTTCTTTTTTAAGTCAATGATGGTTCTGTGATAAAAAGTAGAGAAACATACTCAGGTGTATTGAATGCTTTTTCCAAAATTCTAAAGAAAAATGGTTTTCAAGGTTTATACCAGGTTGGTTGGATATTTTATATTTAATAGAGAAATATATTTATTTTAAATGTTTTTTAATCATTATTGTTGAAAGGATAATTCCAATGAAAGGTAGTTGGTTCATAACCGTTATCTATAGACAATTTTAAAAATTATTCTTTTATATTCTTTAATCTGTCTACTACTTTATGTAGAAAAACTTCTTTAGGACAAAAAACTAAGTAGTAATCTTATTTCTGTAATATTCCCTCTCATTTTTACAATATACAAAGTGCCTCTACTATGGTTAGTGCTTTTGTTTTTTTACACAGGTGCTAACCCTTACTTGGACAATTTTTCAGCAGAAAATTTGTCCAAGTAATGGTTTCTGTAGGGTACAACTACCCTACTATGAATATCTCCTGCTTACAGCTTTATAATATCCTTATCTAGTGTTGCTTTTTGTGTGTGTTTGTGTTTTGCATTGTTAGTTGCTAAGAATGTCTATGCAAATTGTCTCTTTTAGGGTGTTTCAGCTAATGTAGCAGGTGCTGGTTCATCATGGGGTTTATATTTCTTTACATTTAACTATTTCAAATCCACTTTCAGAGATTTTCAGAAAGTAGATAGCCTCTCTCCAGGTTATCATCTTACCTGTGGGTTTCTTGCAGGTGAGAAGTATTTATCGCATGTTGCGTTTGTTGTTTTCCTAAGGTCTACTTAAAATTTGGGTAAATGTGTTACTAACTAAATTTTTTTTTTAAATTAGTAAAATTATATATAATTATTTATTAATTAACCATTAATAAAAAATTGTTCAATAATGCTTTTACTATTTCTTCATATTTCAATTAAAAACAAAAAGTTTTTAAACCAGAGTCAACTTTTTTCTCTTAAAAAGCTTTGAATAAATTCTTTTTTTTTTCCAGAACTTTAAAATCCAATATTTATTTTAAATTATAATTTGAATTATAACTATAATTTAAACTACAATATTATTTCTTTACTATTTTCCTGTTGTGACTAGGATTTCAGCAATTAAGAGATTGTATACTGACAATTATACATTATATTATCTATAATTATATTATGTATAATTAATCAACTGACAATTGTAATTCTGGAATATGAACTTTGTAATTTAAACAGTTATTTGACATTCTTTGTTTTTTTTTTTTTTGCTTAGGTGCGTCCACATTGACTATAACAAATCCAATATGGGTAGTAAAGACAAGAATGTGTTTACAAGTATTACCAGAGACCTCTTCTGGAATGACAAAAGAATATTATACTGGAGTATTTGGTAAAAATTTTTTAAAGTGGGGAATTTTCCTTTTTATTAACTACTCTGATTATTTAATAAAATTTAAGTATTTTAATAACAAGTAAATTACAAGTTATTGGTTTAGACCTGTTATATTTTGTAAGAATTTCAGGCATTTGTTTTTCAGATGGTTTAAAGAAATTATACATTTATGAAGGGATTCGTGGTTATTATCGAGTGAGTTGTTTCTTTTGGTCTGATATATAAATTCATTCTAAAAAGTGATTTTTATAAAGTTAAATTCAAATTGAATATGCTTTAAAGAATCCTCTTATTAGTTGTTTTTTAAAATGCACAAATTATTTAGGGATTTGTTCCTGGTTTGTTCGGGGTCTCTCATGGAGCTTTGCAGTTTATGGCATATGAAGAACTTAAAAAGTTGAGAAGTGAATTCATGAAAAAACCAGTAAATTCCAAGCTGGTATGTTCTTCTTTTACAAGTTTACGAAGTTGCAAATTTTTTAAATAATTTCTAATTGTCCTACTGATTCCAAATTTTACATGTTCATTTTTAATTACAAAAAATACAAAAATGAGGAAAAAAAAGTTTTCAAAAATCTAATTTTTCTTTGTTTTATTTTTTATTTTTTAATTTTATACAGAATTCATTTGAATATATAGTAATGGCAGCATCTTCAAAGTTTATTGCTGTTATTGTGACATATCCATATCAGGTTCTTCGCTCTAGGATGCAGGTAATGTTTTTACTGTTCCAAGATATTTTTATTGCAAAATAAAAAACATTTCATTAAGACATAGCTAAATACGATAATACTGTCAAATTTATGGTTCATCACAAACAAAAGTATTCAAAATTATGTTGTAAAAGTGTTTGAGATAAGAACAAGCAAATTTTGAGAAGTTTTAAAACTGTTCAGTTGTTATCATAAAAATAAATGAGAAAAATATGTATTCATAGAACCTTAAGTTAAAAAAAGAAAAAAGTTAAATATATTTTTAGTTTGATTTATTCTGAAAAAGATTTTGTGTCCACTTTTAAACTTGTGTTTATTGTGGACCAAGTTTGGCTATTTTGTTTACAATGATAAACACATGCAAAATTTTTTTTATATATATTTTTATTTTTTTTTTTTTACATGTATATATTTTTTTTTATATGTATATATTTTTTTATGTATATTATACTCTTTCTTGTAGGATACAATGATGCAAGACAAATATAATGGTGTTACAGATATTTTGTTAAAAATTTACAGGTGAGGTGAATTAGTGAATTCCAATCAGTATGATAATTATTATTAGTTATGATAATATATGACAATTAATTTGCTAATTATGTTTATTATAATATAATATGTTTGTTAATGAAGAAAATGTCAGTTAATGTGTTTGTATTATTTAATCAAGTTAGATGATCTTTTTAAACTTCTTTTTTTTAACTATTGTCATACAATAATAGTGAAAATTATCTAATTTAGAAATGAAGGAGTTAGTGGATTTTACAAAGGTGTTATTCCTTCTGTAATTCGGTAAGTTTGAGATTATTTTATCCCAATTTGTAATTTATCAAAAAAAGCAATATTAATAATACTCGCAAATTTTTGTTTGTTTGTATCTATGTATGAATTATTATCTATTCATTTATATTTATATATAATTATCTTAACATGTTTATTTATCTTAACATAATTACATATGTAGCCCTATAATTATCTTAAAATATTTATGCATATTATCTTAACATTCTTTACTAGAGTTACACCAGCTTGCTGCATTACATTCTTGGTGTATGAAAATATTTCCCATTATCTATTACCTAATCTCCGTCATTCTTGATGATCTTCAAAATATGTATGCTTGCAATGTATATCAACAAAGATTGGATCAGGAAAGAATGGAATAAGATATTTCTTGTAATTGTTGTATCATTCCACTTGTCAAGTTTATAACAGGAAAACTTCCATTAACCAACTAATAGCTGTGTAGATAAAATTCATCAAACTACAAAATATTTTTATAGAACTTTATGAAGATTTTCCATTTTTTCTGTTGGTTAGTTTTTTAATTTTAAAGTATTGTGTTTTTATAAATTTTTATTAAAAGCCAAAATATATATAAATATAAATATTGCATTAAGTTGTTCTGTATCTAAAATTAATATAAAATCTTAAAACAATATTTTTTTTGTTCTTGTTCACTACATTTTGGTACATAGTATTATACAGTAGAATCTATATCATAATCTGCATTATACAAATATAATGAACACTAAGTGGAAATAAAACTATAAATTTAAAAGATAAATTTTCATATAAAAAGTTATGAAGAGAAAAATGACAGAAACACTGCTTCCTAGAATCAAGGTGTTTATTTTATTAGAAGTTTGATATGTTGAGATTGAACTATTTTTATCTCTCTGTATTTCTTCTAAAATAAAGGAAGTTAATTGCTTAATAATTTTTGACACTTTCAAATATTCCCAAAGTTTGTTTAACAATAAGTATAAATAGAAGCAGTATTAAAAAACAGATTTAACGAATACAAAAAGTTTGCATCCTTGAGATTCTTTGCATAAATCATGTTCACACCTTCAAAGATGTCATCATTGTTTAACACTAATCTACTTAAAGGCAGATATGCAGTAAGTTATGCTATAGTTTTTCTTATATTTTTTATTTTTTAATATTTTTGTTTTTTGTGTCTGAACTGTTTTTATTCTTATAATTGCAATATAACAATGACCTTAAATGTAACTGTATTAGTGCAAGTATTGGCCCATTTCTCTACCAATAGAGGGAAATAGTTTTCAAAATCCTCATTATACATACAGATTACAACATACATTACATTACAACAGATTCATGTTTATTACATAAAATGATCTATACAGAATCTTCTGTGTAAATATAGCCTTTATTGTTGATTGATGTGATCCCAAGCAGCATACACCAATAGAGAGTTCCATGATAGCTATTCATTTCCTAATAGAGTATCTATCATCTTTATTATTTCTCTATGAATAAAGCATTTGAATTCCATAACTGCAATTTATTGTCATTATTTTGTATCCCTCAACTTCACTTCCAGAAAGAATTTAACAAGGCCTTTGAACACTTTAGTAGCTTGTGACTCATTTTGAAACGAAATTCAGCCAAATTATGGCTGTTCTTCCTCTCTTCTATAATTATTATATCACAGTAAAGTTGATTCTTTTGAACTTCATTGCTGATCTCATTTTATGAAAATTTTACCAACTTAATGCCTAACCCAAATAAAATACCGACGAATGGGGTGAACTTATAACAAAAACTTTATATACTTTAAAAACTTTAAAGTTTTGCTTTAGTTTTATTAAGAATTTTTTTTTTAATCTATATTTAAATATTCTTAAATATCTTATAAATTTTTTTTTTTTTAAATTAATTTTTTGAATAGAAGGTTCTTAAAATTGACCTTATAAAATAATTTAAATTAATATGTATTTATTCCTTGATTTTTGATGTTAAGGTCCCAAAATGGCATCGTTTTTACTTGTCAACTGCAAATCAATCAAAGGATACACTTACACTTATGAGTGTGGAGGAAAATGGAATATGCAGGATCACATTGAACAGTCTCAAGAAGAGGTAAAGTGTTTTGATGAGTTCTTGATGATTCTGATGTTGATTTGTTGTGCATGTTCAGAGTTAACATCTTAATATTAATGGTTAAAGTTGTTTATTATTGGGTGTGTAGAAATGCACTTTCTTTATCAATGTTAGAAGAGCTTATAGAACGTTTTAAATCAGCAGTAGACAATAAGTGTGTGCAAGCCATAATCCTTGGTCATAACGGATCATGCTTTTCAGCTGGCCATGATCTAAAGGAGTTGGTATACCTTATTAGTATTTTACTGAGTGACCAATATTTGTAATATGTGTTTTATGTTCTGTTTTTTGATTTTTATATTTAAGTTCTTAATCAATTTTAGTTCTAGTCAAATTTGAAATCTCACAACTTTATTCTCAAATTTTATTTAGACAAGTGAGACCACGAAATCATACCATACTCAAGTATTTAAAAGATGCACTGAATTAATGAATATTATTCAGGTGAGTAACATTAATATCAATTTGCAGGTACTAGATGAAAGTATTGTTTTGAGTTTTCATGAGGCATTAATTTATTTTAAAAGAAGTTTTTTAACAGAATTCATTACACAAAAAAGAGTTCTTTAAATAAAGCTTAGTTAAAATAAAAGTAAAAAATGGCTTTTTTTCTTTTTCAACCGTCAGATAAAGTAAAAGGTATGGGTATTTTGCTATTTTTTAAAATCTTTAACGCATCACCTTTCCATTATCTTCTATTACCAAGTCTTAATGTAATGTAGAGCTTTTTTTTTTTTTTTTTAAAAAAAAATTTAATCATGGAACATTAAAACAAATGATTTCTACTAAATATTTTTTTGTTTTTCAAATTAACGAAACACGTTCTTTGTGCATTTTTTTTACATAGTTATTAGTGATATTTTATAGAGTAAAATGGGGTCAAATGAAATAGTTAAGAATTTTAATTAATTTTTTTTTAAGGGAAAAAGGTTTGTAATTTTTTTTTTTTTTTAAAGTTGTAGAGAAATTTGAGCTGTATTTAAATATATACAAATCAAGTAAAAAAAGTTTTTAGTTTTTTAAGAAACTTTATTTAATTGAAAAAAAAAAGTTATTTCATTCTACCCCCACATTCGGGGAGAATGAAATACGCAAATCTATATGTAATTAAAACAACACTTAATTAAAAAAAAACAAAAAGCAACCAATAATAACAATTAAAAAAACAACCCATATTAACAATTAAAAAAACAACCTAATAAAAAAAACTTTATTCTTGTGATGATGTTGAGTTGTAGAAGAGGTACTAGAGGCTGAGCTGAGTTGTCACTTTTGCGGCACTTTTTGGTGCAATAAAACTCAGCGCCTTTAACATATCGCTTTGGTATGCATTTTTGACAAAGCCAAACCTTGCATTTAGAATTTTCACACTGGTACCATTCTATATTTTGACTTGTTGAAGCTTCCTAAAACTTTACGGCACTTTTTACACTTGACTTGGTTTGTAGCTATTAATGTTGTTGGAGTCGCTGTTGTTGCTTGGTTTATTTGCTGCTCGTCATTAAAGCTAAGCTTGCGTTGTTTTTTAGCTTGCTTTGCTGCTTTTTTGCTCTCAGCATCTTTCAATCTCTCGAGTATTTCAGGTTTATTGAGACACTCCTCTTCGAACCTTGGTGCGTCTACATTTTTTCGTTTTTTTGTGTCAACAAGTTGAATGCGAAACTTTTGTCTGGGCCACTTAAGCACCAATCTTTGTAGAGACATTTTTTAGATTTTTTGGAGCAGGACGATTACCAGCATCATTGATGCAATTTCCAACTGTATAGTGGATTTTTTTTTAACTATTGCTTATGGCTCTAATGCTCAACTTATGACTCCACCAGTTTATGAAAAACTTATACCAATCTCTCCCTGATGTACCATTAGGAAACAAATGAGATTGACCTTGGTGTTGCAAATAGTCGGTAACTAGTGTGATGATGTCATTATAAGTTCTTCCAAAGCCCCAATTGGATAATTTGATGAGCGTATCTACCAAATTGATTCAAGTTGATGCGACAATCTCGTGTTTGAACCACTCCCAATTGTTTCAACTATGCCGTGGACACGCCTGTAAAGAGTTGCTACTGGTATGTTGAATGATTTAGCAGTTTTGTTAAATGAAAATTCACTGCTTTGTACTTTGGCCAGAGCAAGCGCAACTTGCTCTTCGGTGTATGGTTTTTCTTTTTTCTTTGAGAGCAACTTGTTTTGAGGCATATTTTATATTAGAATAGATTTAATAATAATCGATTTAAAATTTATCCACAAAATTTACAGAGATTGATTGGTCACTTGAGATTTAATTAATAAAAGCCGCATTTAACAAGTGAGCAATTCGCGTATTTCATTCAACCCCATATGTATCCGTTTTCGTTTTTAACTCATAACTTTTTTCCCTGAATAGCAAATATAATTTTGAAAAAAGATTCTTGACCAGCTTAAAAAGTTTTACCAGAATACTTATTAAGTTCGATGATATCAAATTTAGTTTCCGAGAGTTTTATGTCCATTTTTTAAAAAAAGAAAAAAAGTATCATATCGCTTTCGAAGACTTAACAAATTATAAAAAAAACTTTTCTTTAAAAGTTAAAGTTTAATATCATCTTATTCAGAAAAAAACTCTCTACAACAAAATCAAAAAATATTTGCAAAAAGTTTATTCAATAATTAATTAAGAGCAAAAGAATAAGCGTAGTCATAACTATTTCATTCTACCCTCTATTTCATTCTACCCTGTTTTACTATAGTTTTATTGTTATATTATAATTTGTGTTTAAGGATGTTCCTATACCCGTTATTGCAGAAGTACACGGTAAGCTATTTTCCGTTCTTCAAAAAAGCAATTTTCTCGGCAGAAAAAAAAAACTCCTATTTTGACGATCTAGGACTTTGATTTTATTTTTAATCTAGGCGTTTAGTTTATAAATTAAGTTCGTTTTTTTTCTTGGGTGTTGATACAAATTACAGCCGTGTGATATTTATATCAATACTTTTTATCCTCTAACATTTGTTTAGGTGTTGCTGCAGCCGCTGGTTGTCAATTGGTTGCTACATGTGATGTTGCTATTGCTTCTTATAATTCCTCATTTGCAGTTCCAGGGTAATCTAATCTATTTTAATTGACTAATAATGGTATTTATAAATAAAAATGAAAAAAAGAAATTTAATGTAAATCTATGTTTAGAAAAAAAATCTTTACTTTTAAATGTGTTCTCTCTCAAATAACAAATGCTTCTTATATCGGTGCATGTGTTATATTGTGATTTTTGAGTGGATTTACTTTAGCGTTGTATTTACATTTACAGCGTTTTGATTGGTTTGTTTTGCTCAACACCAGGAGTAGCACTTGCTCGATCGATAAACAGAAAGCAGGCACTTAAAATGCTTCTAACCGGTGACCCAATAACAGCACAAGGTCAGAATTTCCTTTGTTTGTTAATCTTTTGATACCATTCAATGTGTAAACAAATAAATCATAAAAATGTTTTACTTTTTTTTTCATATCTATGAGAAATTGCGCAAACCGCCAAGGCCACCACACAGTGGTCAGAATACACAAAAAATGCGCTGAAAATCCAAGAAACTGAGATTTTTTTTAGTAAACTGATACAAGTTTGTTCGTTCGTTATGATTTGAAAAGCCAATAAAAACTTTTTTTTAAAAAACTTTTTAGTAACTTTTTTGTTACTAAAAATAGAGATTTGAAATTTTGCACAAATGTAAAGTAGTATATGACGCTTCTTGAGAAATACTTTTTATAAGAAATTTTTGTAATACAATATTAAAAATAAATAAATAAAAATCAAAAACTTCAAAATTGGCAGTTTGTTAATTTACACTTTAACACAATGCGTTACAAATGTATGAAAATACCTTAAAATTATTAAAAACGACAAAAAATACATAAAGTGCTTACTTACTAATTATAGAAATATTTAAAACAGTTTCTTAATAACAATTTTTAAATAGTTGCTTTTATGAAATAATGTATAGGTATATTAAGGTGGTACCAGGGTAAAGGTAACTTTTTAACAAGAAATTGAAAACTATTAATAGACTTTAGCTCTTTTCTATTAATGAACAAAAAAAATATATAAAACAGTAGTCCAAAAAAAATTTTTAGTGATGACGTCATAATTATGCGCATAATTAGTGTTATGTTACCCCCAAAACTGCTTATTCTTTCATCTAATATAACTAACTCAAAAAGAGTCAAAACTGCTTGAAAATTTGAACATGAATTCTTTAATGTATTAAGAATGTTGTCTATGAAACAGAATTTTTTAAAACATTTTTAATTTTACCAGGTTGACATTCGAACTTTAAGATATAAAATTAAGGGTAGTTTGGGACCAAAGCATGATAAAAATGAGTTTTAAATAAAAAATAACAAAAATTTGCTTCACAGACAACATTTTTAATATGTTCATCTTTAAACCTGAAAAATTTCAGCCTATTATCTATTTTCTATGAAAAGTTATTTTTTCTGAAAAATTGAGATTTAGCGAGAAAAAAAGCGTTTCTAAGGTCGTTGTTATGAAGCAAGAACCAAACTGCTCTTTAAAAAAAGGCCAAATTTGATTAAAATTAAGAAGATTTTTTACTTTTTGCAAAACGCATATTGAAATAGGTAGATTTAAGAATTCAAAACATTAATTTTGGTATTTTTCAAAATTTTATCAAAAATAGCCGTTTTTTACCCTGGTACCACCTTAAAGGTACTATATCATAACTACATAGGGACTTTCAGTTCCTGAAACCAGTTCGTTGACTTTCAAAAGCTGCAGAGTATCTTCATCAAGTTCTTGCACATTTCACGCAAAGAATTTATTTGGCTCTTTACTTCATCTACAATGGCTTTAGTTTTCTTGGAAGTCTCTTTGCAGAATTCTATGCATATGGGTCGACAAAAACGAACATATGAAGGTGCCGGATTTTGCCAAACAACTGCGCCAGTTACTTTATCAATTATTTTGATAGGCACCAAAGAACTAGTAAACAAATTTGCATCAGAAATAAGTTCAGATTCCTTTGGAAGTTTCTACTTGTATTGGCTTTGGCCAGAGGAACCATCACAGCCCCATTTACTATATGAAAGTAAATGCTTGAATTCAATACTGTACACGGAATCTATGGTCAAAATTCTAGCTACAGTGTGATCCAATAAATCTTGCAGTTCCAGAATTTTCGGATGTGTGTTCGTAATTTCTATTGCAGAAGATGGTGGATAGCAGGTCTGTTTAATTTCTTGAATTTTACAATATGGTGGAAATATGGAACAGTTTCGTTCATTTGTCACCTTCCTCATGTACAAATATTGTGCTTTTGTTAAATCTAAATCAATAAACACGCTGAGTGCTTCTTCATCAGTTAGCATATTCTTCTGGCTTGCGTTTTCCATAAAACTAGATATTAATTTTTTTTTGTCTTTATCAGCAATCCTTAATGATTCCACAAGTTTTGCTTCTGCTTCTTCTCCTATTGAATGCAACGCCTGAAGATATGTATTAAAGATATGCTCGAATCCATATTCCTTAAGTAACATGGAATTTTTTCTTTTTTTGCTGGATTCTGACGAATCTCCATAAGACACGCACGGCCTTCCGCGTTTTTCAAAAGAAGTAGATGGCGTGGAGTCGGTTATTGCCTCTTCTGAGTTAGGTAAAGATACACAATATCCAACCAATCACTGTTCTTAGATAAAAAAAGCTTCCTTTTTCCGTGACGCCAGTATCCATCGTTTATTAAAAGACGGAATAATGTGACTTTAAATATCACCAATGATGAAACACAAGTTGTCCTCAGAAAGTTGATAATTTTCTTTTAAAATTGTTGACAGTGCCTCAACTGTCTTTCCTCCATCAATATAGGAAAGCAATAATTTACATTTCAAACACTTAAAAGTTGTCATTTTAACAAGTCACAAAAGTAACTTAAGTAATATCCAATACTCAAACGAATCGATTTAATTTCCACTGTGAATTTGTTATACTGATACAAATGTTTCAACTCTTTATATATTGGCAGTGTACATTCACCACAAAAGGAGTGCAAAAATAAAAGAATGCCATGGTATCAATAAAAAATTGATAATAAATTAAAAAACATATACCAAGCTATTGTTATAAATGAACAAAATTTGAAACCACGATAAAAAGCGGTTTTCTGTTTTATTACTTTTATCACTCTTTTCTCGATAATTTCGGAAACCGCACGTTTCTGCAACTCATTCTTATACATGTTTTTAATAAACACCTAGGCTACAATACTACATTAAATGTAAAGCGTGGGGAAGCGTGGGTAACTACCAAAAGTCTCAGTGAACTTGAAGAATATTATTTTTTTTAATTTATTTTATTGTTTAAATAATTACTCCTAAACTGAACCATATAAGTAAAAATGTATAATTTTCTTAAAATCTCCATAACATGAGCTTTTAAAAAATGTATAATACTTTACACTTATTGCTAGAAAGTTTTATAGAAAATTAACTTTTAAAGTGATGAAGCGAACAGGTTTGAAATGAACATCCGCAAAAGTAATAAACAATAGGGCTTCAAATCTTTTATTTTTACATAAAATTATGTGAAATTCCTGCATTATAGTAATGATTGACCATTAAACTATTAAATAAAATTGAAATATAATGACAGTAGCGACATTAGTAAAAAACATTTATGATATGCTGTTGCTCTACAATTTTCCACTGTGCGGGGGTGCGATGTAGTCCGAGGCAGATAGAGAGAATTTCACTCACTCTCCGATATATTTTGTGATTTACGCATTATCGTACGATATTTTCGCGTAATTTCACAATAAATCGTTTTTAAAGTGTAAACTCGTCATATTGTGGTATTTCCGATGTATTTATCTATAATTACGAAGTTTTCGCAAAATTACAGCAAAATTTTGCAAGCCACTACAAACCATCGGAAAATATCGGAAAATAAAAAGATTAAATCACATAGGAGTCACCTTTATAAACTATTTCTCACATCGGAATTTACGCAATTTTCGATGGCGGGATGCTCTAGCCGTTTTTGCCGTTAATGAAACCTTTAAAGTTCATTAATTACATGCATTTTAATCAAAATCAGTTTCAAGTTATGATGAGAAATCTTGACATTTTGAAATATATTAGTTTTTTGTGAAGACGATGCTTTGATTAGCATGTGTTTGGCAGCACTGATAATTGGATTTTTAAATTTCTGTGGTGCCCATCGGAAAATAAATTTTGAAATATCTTTTAATTTTACATGGTAAGTCAGTTTTTATTTTCAGTTTTATAGTTTTTTAAATTACTTGATTGCTTATATTTTGCGTATTTTTCTGTCATTTTGTAAGCACTGATATCAGTACTGAAGCTAGACATTTTCGTGCCATTTTTTAATAACGATTTTTGGTTTTTGTTTTTAAAAAAAAAATAGGTTTTTGGAGTTTCGGCGTATTTTCCACAATTTCTGACCATTGTGCCTCACCTAAACTGCTTATAAATAGCGCACAAGAACATGCAGAAATCAAAATCAAAACCACTTTATTTACTAATTTTGTACTTTTTTAAAATCACGAGTTTTTACACTATATGAAAACTCCTTTTTGAAAAAAAATGTGTTGCGATTGAATTTTCAATTCCTAAATAACGATTTTTCCCATTAGAAGCGCTTTCTTACGGTCTTGTAAGCGAAATAGTTCCAGAGGAGAATCTAACGCAGTCGGTAAGTATTTTTCAGTTTAAAAAGCGCAACAGACCTGCTTGATTTTTCTTAATGAAAGTATGTAATACAACTAAAAAAAGCTGTTTCAGTTTGGTTTCAGAGTGAGCATCTTGCCCTTCGCATAACACGGCACAGCCGTGACGTTATCGGTCTTGGTAAAAAAACATTTTATCAACAAATTAAAGAGCATCGAGATGACGCTTATTGGTAAGTTTTCTTTTCTTTAATTCTAGACGATAATTCGTCTGACTTTTTTTTCCCGTGAACTTTGGGAAGTCAGACGATAAAACTTTGGTTATTTAAAAAAATGAATAATGGCGAAATATAATTACGTTTCGCAGGTTTAAGGACGGGGGTAAGAAACGTTTTAAAAATCAACTATTTTCAACCAATTATCAACCATTTTGCCAAATATAAATATACGTCGAATATATTTTGTAAACCCATATTTTGTACTTTCAAATTAATGTTTTTCACAGCCTGTTGGTGGGCAAACAAAGCAATCTATGCCATTGCTGAGAGCTATTAAAGCTTCTTTTTGGTAATCCTTTAAAGACTTAATAAAAAATAAATCACAAACTATTTTAAAAGCATACTCTAAATTATCCTTTTCGTTTGTCATATTGCTTATGAATAGCACTGACAATTTAATTAACTAAATTTTGGCGTAACCTTTAATTAACTACCCGAAACTTTACGATATTTCATTAAGATCAAAGAAAAGCCGCAGGAACATATTTGTTCCGGTAGATGAAAAATTGCATTAGCGCAAAAACCAAAGTTTTCTCGTCTGACTTCCCAAAGTTTACGGGAAAAAAAAGTCAGACGAATTATCGTCTACTTTAATTCTTGAAACGTTCGTCTAGTTATTCCGGTTTTGGTTTTTGTTGCTAATTTCATTATTCTACATGTGCCCAAAGTTAAGTTAAAATATAGTAATAATTTTTATGTTATTTCGTTATCAGTAATATTTAGTGTGTTGCTTAGATTTATGAAAAAACAATACGTAGCCCCATTAACCTAAAATAATAAATTTAAGAGTCATAGCTACGATGATCTGATAACTCTGTTGTGGAAAAAAAAAAAAAAAAAAAACAATTTCGTAATTTTTAAGCAATTTTTCAGTGATATGATTTGTTCAAAAAAAAAAGTTTCAATGTTTTTGATTGATTTGGCACGTGCAAGAAGTGGAAAAAAAAGTTTCAATGTTTTTGATTGATTTGGCACGTGCAAGAAGTATAAAATGAAAATTGCTATTGACCTGATTTTAAATTTCAAGATTATTTTATTTAAACTTTTTCAAGTGATAAATGATGGAGGTAACTAAAAAACGATATTTTATATAGTTTTATTTTTTACATTTTATATAGTTTAGCGGAGAAAGTGATGGTAGAAAATTTACAGCACGTGGATGCGCAAGAAGGAATATCTTCATTTTTTCAAAAACGCCCCCCTCAATGGGTGAAATAATTGGTACACATAAATTTTTGTAATTTACCATTGACATTTTTATGATTTAATCCTGATAATGCTAAACTAACTATAAATTTTAAAAAAGAAGTCACAAAATTTTATATATTTTCGTTTGACAAAAACATTTACCCTGACTCTTAAGTTTATGTTCTTTGTTGGTCGGCCCACCCAACGGTACTTTATCTAGCTCAAAAATTTTAAACTTATGACGAGGTTGTTAATAGTTCTTTTAGCACACGGTCGCTACAGACCATTATTCTAATAACTCTTTAAGTCGTTAAACCGAAGAAGTGCAATACAGATTCTTTACTTAAGTTTCCTTGAATAAAGAGCCTCTAGTCTGTAAAAAGTTTTAAAATCCAAGAGAAAAAACTTTTGTTTTTCTAAATGCAGGTATTCAGCTACTGCACTATGAAATATATATTTTTTAAAAAATCCTCTTGTCCAATTTTGCAGCGTACCGGACCTTTTGCCAAATTCTAAGTTTAGTTCAGAGACTTCAAGTCATAATCAACATATAGTAAATATGAAGTGTCCAGAAAGGGCGAGTGCGACTTTTTTGTGAAATTACTAAGACGCTTAAGCAGAGGGGGGGGGGGGGAGGCGTGTAATACTAAGTAGTTCGTGGAAATTTAGTAGCGATGGACCTATTCACCGATCAACAAAATGTTTTGTGTCCGAGCATTTTACCAGAACAATAGTTCTATCCTTATTGCACAGCATTTTTGTGCTAACTATGAGATCACATTTTTGACAGCACTGCATTTTTTTAATGCTAATTTACATCAGAAATAGTTTCAGTATCTCAGGCTTCGCGTCAACGTGTACTGAGAAAATTTCGCTCAAGATAGAAGTGTGCCATGAACATAACACGCATAATATCTAAAGAACATAATTTTTAGTAAATAATTTTTTAATAACCGTTGATTGGAGAATAAGTATAAAATTTTCTTCGAACTTCTTTCTTATCTTTATGCAGTTTTGACAACAAAGTGAACAAATATAGTTTTGATCTAAAAAGTTTACAAATAGAAATTGAAAAAATTGAAGTGTGAAATTCACCTGTAAAGTATTCTCCTCTGTAAACCAAGTTCCAATTTGATTTCAATGCATCCAAAAGCTGAGCCATTAGAGAGACATAATCGCTAAGTGGTTACAACCGCAGTAAAGGGGAGAAGCAAGACTTAAAAAAAAAAGAAATATGGTCATGGGAACAAACGGTTTGCCACAATAACGGCTATACCCATTGTTCTAAAAATAAATAACTGGATAGCGTATTCGGGAATTTTATTTAAGTTAGTATGGCCAACCAAGATGCAGGCTGATTTAGTCAATGGTCATGGAAAAAAGTTAAAATAAGTAACATGTTCTATAACTTGAGTATCAAAAAAAGTTTTTATATTTCAGCGCACATTCAACATGATTGCGCTATTCGTTGAGTAATTGAGCACTCTTGAATGAAGAAATTGAGAAGAATATTAAAACTTTAATTACTAAACTTGTAAAAAAAATTTTTTAAATTTCTCTCTTCTTTAAAGAAAAAATATTAAAGAAACGTAAAATAAGCTTTTCAACAAGTGTCAAATAAGTTAAAGATTTTGATGTCTAGTGTTCAAATGAACAATTTATTTAAAACACGTGGAAGAAAAAAACAATAATTGTATAAAATGAGCTAATATATTTATATATAACGGATATAAATTTTTTTACAAAGTTATTTTTGTTTTTGATTCCAAACTAATAACATTTCCCTGCAATTGTTATTCTATTTTTAACCCATTAAAGCTTACCGTAATCATTCGAGGACGCTTAGAACAAAAAGAAACTGCATGATAAACTTTAATAAAACTGCATGATAAACTTTAATAAAACTGCATGATAAACTTTAATAAACTCTAATCTTCTACATTCACTTTTTTTAATGATATTTTCAAAATCTGATTCAATACTTTTTAAAACAAAATCAACTGGCTTCTCTTCAGCAACAACTAACATGGCTCTAATAAAGTATCCCAATTATCCTGGGTTTCATTAGCTACTTTTGATAGAGCTCTCTTAATAGTCTAATTCGTTCTTTCATCTTGTCCATTTATTTGTGAATGATAAGCAGAGGTTATTAAATGCTTAATATTAAAGGTAGAAAATAAAAATTAATTTAAGTCATTTATAAACTCTCTACCTTGATCTGAAATAATCTTTTTTGGAGGACCAAATTGATAAAACAAAGTAGTAAGACATTTAGAAATAAAAGAAGCAGACTTTTCTGGTATTGAAAAAGCATCAACATACTTATCCAAAGGTCAGTAAAATATATTTGTTATATTGTGTTGTAAGTGGAAGGGGACCAATAAGGTCACACCTAAAATCTCCCATAATTCATTAACCTTGATAGGTTTCAGTTCTGGAGCATAAGTTTTAATTTTCTCCACCCTCTGACATTTGTCACATTCTTTTACCCATTTGGTAATATCACAAATCATACCTACGCAAAATTGTAAAAACTATAAGTATATAACTCTAGAAATTGTATTAACTTTACATTAAAACTAAAAATAACCATGTTAAAAGTTTTTTTTAATGTAAAAAAAAGTGATTATTTTCAGAGAATATTTAGTGAAAAACAAACTCAGATACACTTATAAAAAGCACTTTTTAGCTTAAATGCAGATACTGTCGTAAAAAAAGGGCTTTTTAGCTTAACTTTCGTGTTATTAAGACCAACATGGGCACAATGATTAGAGTTATGCACATCTCTGAAAGCAAGTTTCTTTTCTTCATCTGTTGAAAGAACTTGCAGCTTATGACAAGCGTTTACGTAGTACAAAATTCCATCTGAAAGAAAAGGATTAAATGGGTACAAGTCAAATGTGCCACATTTTAAATCAAACAGTACAGGTTATGGCTGAGTTTCAAAATAAAAATAGACTTTTTTAAACAGTCATAGCATATTTATATATTATATCTGCAATAACTTATCTCCAAGTAAAATCATTGTTAAAAGCCAATACATACTAAAAAATTGAAAATTTCTTGCATATTTTAGAAATAATTTACGCTGTTTCAAACTTAAAACTTCCATAATTGTCCCATCATAAAGATATTTTTTAGCATCAGCAACAGAATAGTCATGAAACACCATTTTCTACTTATTTTGAGGTTTAAAGTATGTTTGCGCATGCGCAGGACTGTTTTTCTACTTATTTAACGAGTTACCATATGAGATGGATGTGCAACGATTTTTTTTTTTTTTTTGCGAACCACGCTCGTTGCAAATCTTTTGTTTTAAACAATAGAAAATAAATTATATTAAAGTCTGTCGGATTCTTCGAAAGTTTTTGGATTCTTCGAAAGTTTTTTCTCGTCTAACCAGTCACATCAACTTCCTTTTAGTTATTAAAGGTAACAATAAATAGAACCAAGTTTTAAGCTTAATTTTATGTAGCTAGAAATTCTTAATATTTTAAGAAATAACGCTGGTGATGATATAGAAATTGAGATCATTTACTTTACTACTTTAGTACATAGAGTAACTAGAGATATGATAAATAATACAAAATATCAACTAGTTTTGTAGCTACCTAAAGTACAATGGTTTCATGTCCAGAGAACTACTCCATCTACTATATTGCTGTGGACATCCAGTTTATGAATATTATAGAATTTTCTATTCTTATGTTTAATAACAGAAATATATACAGTTAAGGATAAATAACTTATACATAAAATGAATGCAAATACAATAACGAAAAAAAATAATTTGTCACAGTTTTAAAGAATTTAGCAAACCCAATTTATGGCAAACCACAAGAATAAATAAGTATTTAATGTTAACATAACATGATTTGCTAGCTATACATAAACTAACTTTTATTTGACAAAAATATTGGGTTATTATGTGCTTTTTATGACAAATAAAATAATATATGAAGTATGAAAAATGAAAACATGAAAAATCTGGGCGCATTTTGCAAGATAAGTATAAATTTGAATAACTTTTTAAAATGTTTTGCTTTATCAAATGAATTATAAAAAAGCCTATCAGAAAATGTACCTACTAAAAAAATAATGCATATTGGAATATATTTATTATGGAGCTTACAAAGTGGTCGACGCAAAAAAATGGCGACATAACCCAAAAAAATACTTAAAAAATGCACAAAATTAAGGCTGGTAATTGAAGGACCAAGGAGTTGAATGAAACCAGATCTTGACCAAAAATTTTATTTAAGCTTTTTTTTATTTTGCTATACTTTTTTTAGTCATTTTAAAATTAGCTTTACAGGTCTATTTTATTATTGACGGGCTTTGTTTACGCGGAAAAAAATTCCCAAATTTTCAAATGTTCATCTGGAAAAAATGATAAAAATCTGTTAGTGCCGACAACTAATTTCCTTTACCTTGGTGTAATTTGTTAAGAACTTGTCAACGCGTGAAGTAACTACACTTTATCCTGAACAGTCTTATTAAACAAATGCTATAAAGGTTAATAGAAAACAGTCCGTCGAGACACTTTGACCAAACGCACAAATTTCACATTGACATTTTTTCTTTACGAAAAAGTTCCAAAATAACAACACGGTTGTTTGATGTTTACTAAAAATTAAATATTGTGGTTGCAATAGCGGAAAATGTAGATAATATGTTGCTTACGTTTCGCGCTCTAATGTGCTTTTTTAAAGACTATTTAATAGTTAATTGATATAAAAAATAAAACCATGATATACTTAGCGGGATGCCATCGTTTAACTTTCGAAAACACAATTGATTCTTTAATACTTTGGATCAAGATTTTTTTGTTTCTTTCGTTGATTCCGCAAATGAACTTTAAATAACGTAAGCAGTGTCAATTATAAATCACGTGCTGTTTGAATTTTAAAGTTTGAAAAAATGAATTTTCCTTTAGAAAATTTCTATTCAATTTTTTTCAAAGCAAAATATTGTTTAGTTAATTATTGTCTTTTGTTACTGTAAAAAACCTTTTTTTACAATTAGTTCATGCAAATAATAGTTCTGGTATTTGATTATATCTATTTTAGAATGATTGCTGCATTCTTCATTTAATGTATCATGCAAAATAGGCCTAAATTGAAAAATCGTAATCTTAACTATAAAATTAAAAATTTTTAAAGTAAATTTATCAAAAACATTATATCAACATTACATACATACATACATACATACATACATACATACATACATACATACATACATACATACATACATACATACATACATACATACATACATACATACATACATACATACATACATACATACATACATACATACATACATACATACATACATACATACATACATACATACATACATACATACATACATACATACATACATACATACATACATACATACATACATACATACATACATACATACATACATACATACATACAAAAAAATACATGTTATTTAGGATCACTAAGGATCACATCAAAAATCTGTAAAAAAAAAGGTTTTTAGACATTAATAGTATAACAGGAAAAGCTTTAGCTCAAGTTGATAGGGCATAAAGATTTGATATTTCATATCATATCATAGACAATAACTTCTATTTTTATATCAAAAATCTATTTGTTAGAAAAGTTTTGTAAAAGTTTTTTCTCTAAATGAGTTTATCTAAAATTTTGTTTATAGCAAGTTAGTTGACATAGAAAACCATGGCATTTTGTTTTCCCCAAAGATATGTTTTTGCTGTAATGGGACATTTTGGATTGTTTATTGTGTATGCCTTGCGAGTTAACATAAGTGTTGCCATGGTTGCAATGGTCAATTCTACTCATTCACATAAATCAACTCATCCAGAATGCAACAAATTTAAGAATGCAACAGGGCCACTCAATGTAAGTAAATACAATTTATATATTTATACATGCATGTGTACAATTATAATTGATTACCACTTTATATAATAATTCTTAAGGTTGTTTGTGTGGATTTTTTCTAATACTTCATATAATATAGGTGATCTCTGTTTTTTTAAATTCATTGTCTGAAACTGAGGTTATCCAAAAAGCTGATATTCTTTATTTATCACTAAGCAAAGGGTATTTTTAGTTATCCGAAAAATATTTCTGATTTTCTCGCATTAAATACTATGATAAATTAAGATCTTTTTCTTCAATAAAAATTTGTTTTTTTACAAATTTTCATATTTCATATTTATCAATTTTTTCATATTTCCAGTCATAAAAAACAGCACTTTGTTGAAAAAGCATGTTGGTTTCTTAACGTCACTTTTCAGCTTCAATATTCTTCTCAATTGTTTCTGACAAATTTTTAATTTGCTCTTCATGTTTTTACTGCATTCTCATGACAAGTGTCAGTAATTGTTTATTCTTTTTTGATGTACAAATAGATTTACAAACAAAGTTTAACAGCTAGACCTATCAACTGTTCACAAATTGAAAATGTTGCTCTTCCAGTTAACATTTATAGGTTCTCATTCATTAGATTCTCTCTAGACCACATTAATTTGTTACCAACTTTTGTACACACACAAATCCCATCATCACAAATCTGTTCACCTTCATTACTCTCTAAACAGTATTTTAAGAAATGTCTCTTGACATATTCAAGACTCACTACACTTTTTTTTGACAAAAGTATTGTCCATGTAAGCAAGTGTTGATCCAATCCTGTAGTTGATTTTCATAATCTGCTCTGGCACCTTTTGGTATCATGTACAAATTTGCTAAATAACCAGTTAGCATGATGTCTCATAAAAGCAATATGGTTATTTTAGAAATATTTTTAAAGTATTAGCAATATGTATATTTTTAAATATATGCTAATAATTCTGTGTTTGGAAAAACATTTAACCATATTGTTAATCCTAACAGTATCATAATTCACAAAATGTGTTGTAATAATAAAATATTTTATTCATATTTGATTTGAGCCAAAGCTTGTTTACATGTATAAAAATGCAAAAGTTATCTAAATACCTTCATAAACTTTTGAGTTGTAAACACTTTAGTCTTTAAGTAATTGATATACCCCATCTCATATCACTTGACACTCAAATAAGTGCTCTTCTTTGCAGTGAAGAGATTTCAGGTGCATGTGAATCATCAGAATCAATGGTAAGTTTCTAAATTATTGCTTAAAGTAGAATTATTGTATAATAATATAGATACAAATATTGTTTCTCCATTTGGGCAGCTGTTGATGTTTATAGCTGGTTTATATGCAAGCATATTTACATTACTTTTATCTTCTTCTATTAGTCAAAAAAATTTCATATTTAAACAAGTAAAACTAAATTATACTATTCCCTACCCCTCAACTTAACAATAACCTTAAATATTCCTGTTGCATTCCTGGTTAAGTTTAGGGTAAGGTATAATTTTATTTGATTTGATTTGAGATTTTGATCATGGATTTCTGTGATATGCAAGTTTTGAAAATGGGAGAAATATAGCCAATTAGGGCAAGGTCTTGAGTAGTTTTGTTTGCATTTAAAATATCACTAGTTACACAGATGGAGCAATTACATTTGTATTTGTTCTCCCCATTTGATTTGTAGAGTTTTATTTTACATTTAATGTAATGGTAACTTTTTAAATGAACTTCTAGCTATGCCTCTAGAACAATACAATGTGGCAAGTCAGTTCTCCACAAAACACCTTCAATGTACATTTTAAAAGTTACTATTTACTTACCAAAAATTTGGGTAACATTATCCCTGTACATAATCCTTCTTCTGTACTTCTACATTATTATTACCTTCAACATTAGGTATATTAACTATGAGTTTTGGCAATCAGACATTGTTAAATAATGCACAATTATGCATGTAACAACACAAAATTACTTTGGATGCAAAATCTGGGCATAGATGAAGTGTTCCACCAGTGATGTCAAGACATCTGAACCTGCTCTTTAGTACCCCGAGGCAACATTCAACAATGCATCTGGTTAGCCTTTATTTTAACCACTTTATCTGGTTAACCTTTAAACACTATTTAGACCCATCATCTAAATAGTGTGTAATCATATGATTTTTCAATCTAAATCCTGAAACACCCACTATCAATCCTTTGCAAACACAATTTTGATTGCATCGTCTAATTCTTACTAAGTGTGCACTAAACTGTCATTTGCTGCTTCTGGAAAGTTAGTGTTAACATATAAAATAACTAACCTAGCACTACATGCAATCAACAAGTTATTAAACTTGTTGATTGCATGTATGATTGCAATTGATGAAAGCCATCACATAAATATCAATGGTCACAATACAGTTTGGAAATTGCACAATTTTGAAAATTCATCAACTAATTTATCTAACATTGTTTCTTTAGTTGGAAAGGTCTATTCTTATTATCACACGTCTATTCTTATTATCACAAATAAACTCTACAAATTGCTTCACACCATGACCAACAGAAGCTTTCCTAATACCAAATAGTTTGGCTGAACTTCTTGAGTCATTCCATATGCTAAGTACTCCAATCCAATTAAAATCAATATGCAGTGGCAATCCATGATTTCTGAAAGTAGATCTTTTGAGAAAATATTGTCTTTCCCAATGAAGCAATCAAAAATCTTGATAGTTGCCACCAATTCATCAAGTTCAAGAAAAACTACATGTGCCATAATGAAATAAAAATTTTATGCTGAAACAGATGAGTGATAACTAAAATTCACAATAAAAACTGCTTGCTTAGTGTTGTTGATTTAACAAAGAAATTCCACAATAAAATACCACATTTTCTAATTTTGTAAATCTTCCCTGTTTATGACAGAAAATTTGTTTAACCACATTGTTATTTTAATTTAACAATGTGGTTAATCTCCAACAGTATGGATAATACTATATAGATTTTATGACACAATAATTTATACATATGTCAATTAGTATAGAAATGTTGTTAAAATACCTATATTGCTTTTTTAAGACACCCTGCAAGGCCTTGTCTTTCTCTTCGTTTTCATTTGACTCTCCATTTGTGATTCAAATGGATATGAAGAGATGGATATGAAGAAAAGGCCTAGGCTTCTTTTTACTTTTAATTTTACTAAGTTTTCCACCATAACTGGACTCAAGCTTTGCTTTTTCTGATGGAAAAACAAAAATTCCTCCTAGTAACTTAATAGAATTCATTCATCATAACATCTCCATCATGACATCATCATCACCATTCAGCATCATAACAACTCCAAATGATCAGAAATCCACTAAAATAACTTCATCACTTACTTGCCATCAACCTCAAGAATTATAATTGCTGATCCAAACCTTTGTAGTTGTAACACACTCAAGGAGTTTTTATAGCATGGTGTTAAGATGCTGTGCAATTAACATCACTGTCAACAAATCTACATGATCCACAGCAGCTTTATGTTAGATAATTAACATAATATTGATTAGGTCCATCATGGCTTGAAATCTTGATGATAAAACTTCTGGTAGTCCTATGAAAAATGCACGAGCTCTTTTGACAATTTAACAGATGAGTGATTAAGTTCATGTGTTTACATTTATCTAATTTATGTGCTATTTTTTCAACTTAAATCCTTTTATTCAATATTTGTTTTAATTCATGTCAAAGTTTATTAACTATTATTGACATTTAAAAGCTATATAAGACATCCTTTTTTTTTTAAATCATCTTATTTAGTTATTTAGTTTGAATTGTTCTAGTTTTATGCGTTTTTATGCTATAAATAATATGTGATCAAAAGGAAACATGTGACCAAAAGTAAGTAAATAATCCAGAATTTATTTTTTATCTATTTTTTTAATCTATTTTCATCAAACTTTATTTTACTTCATTTTTATATGATGATAATTTAGTTCAGCACATGTTGATCAGCTCATTTTTTTGTTCATTCTATTTTTAGCTCAAGCAGTTCATGATAATTTAGTTCAGCACATGTTGATCAGCTTATTTTTTGTTCATTCTCAATTTTTAGCTCAAGCAGTTCATTTGTGCAATCTAACATGTTAAAAGGCAGGGAAATTTTTTTATCCATGGTGTGACATGTAGTTTGTAAATTTTGTAAAAATGGACATTGTATTTTTTATAGTATTTCTAATATATACTTATAAAAATTAATTTTATTTAGTTTGTATTTGTATAAATGTAAACAATTCACATGTCTTGATATTTTTATTTTATGTAAAAATTTACAAATACCTTTCAGATAAAACCTATGTAGTTTGTATTTTTGTATATATTTTTAAAATTTAATACAGTTTTTTTAAATTTATTTGGTTCTGAAAATATTATTGTATCTAAAATATATGAAATGATTTAAAGTTCATTTAGTTTCTTGTAAATTGGTTTAATTCTGAAATGGTTTTTTATTCCTGAAATCCAATATCCAATCCAAAGAGTTTGAATGAATTTTTTTAATCTAAACTTGCTCTTTTCAGACTTTTTAATCTAAACTGGCTCATTTCAGACTTTTGGATAAAACATTTATTCAAAGATTCTCCAATCCAGAAAAAAAACAATGTATCAATTACAGCTGCTTAATATCTTATTGTCATTTTAGATTCTATTATTAGTTTATGGTTATTTGGAAAATATAACAAATCAAAATTTCAGTTATTTTTTCCAATTTACAGTTTCTTAATCTAGCTTTTTAAACAAAAAAAATGACCTTTCCTTCTGACTTTTTATTTCTTAGCTTTATTTACAAAAAAAAAGACAACTTAATCTGTTTTATGTATCTACTTTAACTTATTTTTGTATTTTGTTAAATGAAATTTATTTCCTTTATTTCAGAAAGGAGAGTTTAACTGGAATCAAAATCAGCAAGGTTAAATTTATGTTTCTCTTGCTTACTCTTTATTTCAAAATAAATTCAGTCTTTATCATTGAGGGAACTTGAAGGATTATAAAATAAGGTGACATAGTTCATGTACCTTACTAATAATCTGCCAAAAACTTATGGTATGTTTTTATTATGGTATTGCATATAACAGAAATTTTTAAGCCGTCACTTTTTTAATGAAAAAAGGTTGATTTACATGTTTTTTAAGTACTCTAATCAACAAAACATTTTGTTGTATTGTTTTATTGTAAGTGTTTTTTAAACAAATATTTAATCTTTATTTACTATTTATTTTCAGGCTTGATATTGGCATCATTCTTTTATGGTTATCTTATAACACAATTTCCTGGTGGAGTGATAGCTAATAAGTTTGGTGGAAAATTTGTTTTTGGATTTGGTGTATTTATTGCATCCTTTCTTACCTTATTGACCCCAATTGCTGCAAGAACAAACCTTTATTTTCTTATTATTGTCAGAGTTCTAATGGGAGTAGGAGAGGTATGTGTTTAGAAGTCCAGCACAAACAATAATAAATTTAGATATTGTAATAGGATCATTCCATGTCTAACTATCTAAGAATTTTTTGGCAGCCTTGCATCTCAACATTAGTTGAATTTTAGCAGAAAGAGTCAATTAAGCAACTTTGACCTTCAATATCTTGAGACTGCTTTGAGGAGTCATCCTAAGATGTTGAACCCTTAAAGATTTTTGCTCAAAAGATTTATAAATGACTGAACACTGGGATCATTGGTTTTTCAATTATATGTTTTTATTGTTGTATAAAGTTATAAGAGTAGTTAACTTAAATGTAAGTTTTAACTACAGGTTATTTATTTTAGTTTGATTACATACAGTATTTTAACTTTTTTTACAATTTTATAGTATGTTACCTTTATTTTTTGGATCTGTTATACTGGCCAGCAAATGACTTGAAATGATTACTTTCTTGAACCTCTTAAAAATATCATTTTAAGTTATTAGATCATATTGCTGTCAGGTTTTTAGAGTTGGCTGTCACCCCAAAACCTGAAAAAGCTTGCTTGTATACCATTATTTTATCTTAGGTCTACTCAAAATTTATGTAATCCTCAAAAATTATGTTTTGATGCAAAGTTTGAGAAAAATCTTTATATTGATCTTTCTTTTTTTTTTAAAAAAAAAAGTTACAAACAGTTTAAGCCCTGAAATATATGCTAAACAGATGATTAAAAAAACAATTATTGTAAAAATACTAATATAAAGTACCTAAAAGCTCGTTTATGTTAAAAAAATTATGTATCTTTAATTTTGATGTTATAAAACTATGTATCTTTAATTTTGATGTTATAAAACTATGTATCTTTAATTTTGATGTTATAAAACTATGTATCTTTAATTTTGATGTTATAAAACTATGTATCTTTAATTTTGATGTTATAAAAAAATTAAAATTAAAAAAGTAAAGTCTTAAGTATTGAAAGTAAAAATAATAAACAACTAAATGATAAAAGATAAATAAAAATTTTAAAATGTTCTTTTAAGTGGAATAAAAAACTTGTTTTTTTGATGAACTGCTGATTTTTTTTTTTTTAAATCACAATCAGATTTGTTGTCTCTGTTATGCCTAGCTATTTCTTCTTGGTCTGTGTCTTCTGAGAGTTAAAATAAGATTTTTGTTTGATTAAGTGAACATTGACTTTTGCTATAGTGATAAAATTTAAAACTAAAAATTATTTTAAATTATTATTAGACTTTCAAAATATTTTCTATAAAGTTGTTCATAATAACAACATGTAATGTCTACAAAGTATATTTATTATTCATTGAAAAAAGGTACATTTTATTTTTGTCCATTTTCCTTAGAGTAGCATTAAAAATTTTGGTTAATTTTTCTTTTTTACTTTCATTGAATAAATATGATGAAAGTAAAAAAGAAAAATTAACCAAAACTTGTAATGTTACTCTAAGGAAAATGGACAGAAATAAAATGTACCTTTTTTAAAAAATATTTGTTTGCTTTTACTATAGAAGTCCTAATCTCAAATTAAAACTTGTCTTTACATCCCAAATATTTTATCTTAAAATTAAGTTATTCAAATTCCAAGTACATAATTCTTGAAAGAATATTTTGATCAATCGTTAATTAGATAAAGCAAGAACACAGTTTTTTTTAATGGATCTATGATAAATTAATGTTATCCTAGGTTTTGGGTGACCTTTAATTTGCTCAATAATAAAGTAAACAAAAAAAAAAAAGGTTTTTAACTTTAAATGAAATTATAAGTTACTTAGTTATCTCACTCTTGTGTTTGAGGGGGTAACATTTCCTGCTATGCATACCTTAATAGCCCAATGGTCACCACCAGCAGATAGATCTAAGTTTGTTGGTTATACATTTGGTGGTAAGTTTTTTATTTAATTTATCAACTTTTTTTTATTAACATTATTTTATATTGGTACCATTGCTAGGTATTATGAGGTATTAGTTAAAATTAAGTTTAACTTACACATGCATGTATGTATTTATGTATGTATGTATGTATGTATGTATGTATGTATGTATGTATGTATGTATGTATGTATGTATGTATGTATGTATGTATGTATGTATGTATGTATGTATGTGTATGTATGTGTATGTATGTGTATGTATGGTTATTTTTAGGAATGTATTCAGGAACAATAATTTCTCTTCCATTATGTGGTTTACTTGCTGGTTCCACTTTTCTAGGTGGCTGGCCTTCTGTTTTTTATGTTTTTGGTAAGCATCGCTTTAATTTTTGTAAATTCTTGTCAGTCAGCTTTAAGTTTTACATTCAAGTCTGGTTTACTAATTTAATATTAATGGATTTTCAGGAGCTCTAGGTCTGATTTGGTTTGTCTTATGGTTGCTTTTGGTTTTCAACAATCCCAATGAGCATCCGTACATTAGTGAATCTGAAAGAAACTTTTTAAATCAAAGTTTGCAACAATGCTCTTCAATCACTAGGGTAGGGATTTAAGGTTGCTTGTGAGTATAATTCTATTTAAGAAATTCATTCCTTACAACATCAATTTGAAAAGGTCTGGGTTTATAAATATGTAAAGCGATAAAACTTTCTGTTTGTTTATGATAACCATTTAGAATGTGAAAGTTCCATGGTTTTCAATGTTAACTTCAATTCATGTCTGGGCAGTAATGATTGCCCACTTCTCCAATAATTGGGTTTGGTATATGGTTCTAACTGGGCTCCCTTTATATTTCAAAGATGTACTTGATTTTAATTTGACACAAGTAATTTATTATCTTTATTGTTAATATGCCTTTTTTGTATGTTTGAAAACTGTTGTAACATTTTATTTACAATTTATCAAAAATGAATTTTTTCACAAACTGTCATTTTTTATTTGTCATTATTCTAAGTTAGATGATTAACAAATGTTATAAAATGATTTTATTGAATGCAAAAAAATGTAGCAGGTAAATTGTTCTTCTGCTGGAAAATTTTAGTTAAAATTTTTATCTTTTTTTTTTCCTACTGAAAGTTAAAAGTAAAAGTTGCATGCCTAACATATTGTGGACTAGTTTTATAACCCCAAAATTGTCTAATCTATTTCTCAGGTGTTTCATTAAATTTATGTATTCAGAAATTTGTATTAATCTCGTATTTTGAAATTAATTTTAAAGCCATATTGCATATCTTTATTATATACTCGCTATAGAAAAAAACCATTTACTTGATTTTTTATTTAAATATTCTTTTTTAGAATGGCTTGTTGTCTGCTCTGCCTTTCATAGCAGCCTTTCTTGCATTTCAGCTTATTGGCTGGCTCAGTGATCTTATAAGAAAAACAAGATTGAGTACTGCATGGACTCGTAGGATTATTTCTGCAATTGGTTAGTTTTACTGTCTGATAACAATTTTGACAAGTATTTTTGAACAAGATATGTTTATCTGAAAACAAACAACTCTGCTTTGTTAACAACTCTCACTGATGATGACAATGTCATTTTATCAAAATGACATTGACTACATGTTTTTAATTAATTTTATCAAAATGATCATAAATCTCAGTAAACTGGAAAAACAGTGTTAATGCTATCAGAACTTTGCAAAATTAATCATTTTAATCTTTAACAAACATTTAATAAAAAATGTAAACAATTCTACAGATGCTTTTTTTAAAGAACAACCCTCCACTCTTTCCTTGCTCCTGCTTATGTTTTAATGAATTAAAATTAAAAGAAATGACACTGCATAGACCAAAATAATGTCTGATTGCCAATCAAATACTTTGGTTTAGGTTTCTATCCATCTGCTGCATTTCTTATCTTGGCAAGTTACTCTGGTTGTGCAAATATAACTTGGTCAGTTACTTGCATGGTGCTGGCAACAGGATTTTTAGCTCTTAATGGAAGCGGTTTTTTAGTTAACCATTTAGATATTAGTCCAAGATTTGGAGGCATTTTAATGGGTATAACGAACACTCTTGGAACTGTTGCTGGGTGTGTTACACCATCAGTTACAGGTTATTACACAAATGGTGATGTAAGTGAACATCAAAATATTTTCATTTTCTGTTGTTATCAACTTTACTAGCATAAGAAAACTTTTATGTTGACAATGCTTGTTTTTTAACCAATATTTTTAACTTTTATATTTAAGGGAGAGTGTTGCAACTTGGAACACTTTTTCTTTATTTTAATATATAACTTTGTTATCATGAAAATGATAATAAGAAAGATAATTGACAAAAATACTTCAAATATAAATAATAATTATGCAAATGTTGCTCCATGGTACAATGCTTTCATTTACCTTATCATGTTCAGTTTGCAGTTTACAATACTTGAACAGCTTTAAAAATTATTTTCAATGTTTTTCAAATATTAAGTTGTTGTTTTTTTTCTACTATTGTAGGCATTTCATAATTTTGTTAGATCGATCAACCATCGGACTGGTGCATGTAGATGCACCTGTCAACACGATATCTTTAAAATATACTGTAAGATATATTAGCATGGATTGAGATAAGATTTCCAAATGCATTTATTTCTACTATGATTGTAATTTTAGTACTTGTGTCTGCTCATGAACCATCTGTTTTATTTTTGGAGCTATAATTTTTGGAGTCCTGTCTTCCTACAATTAAAAATATTTTCAGGAAGAATTTGATCAAATCTTTAACAATCATGAAACGTTTTGATCTATGTTTATTGAAGCACGGCCTCTGGCCAAAGCTGTTGTTTTCCAAATTTTAAACCCTCTCTTTTCATTAATTCTCTCCATGAAGAGCCAGAGTACAAAAGGCATCCATTTTTCTCTTGCTGTTTTATTCTTCTTCCATTCTTTCATCATTGATGATATGCTTTTCTAAAAGTTTTTATTTTGTAGAATTTTTTTTTCTCCTTGTGATTTGATATTCAAATGTTTTTTTGTTTGAATTTTATGAATTTTTAGATCTCTGTGAAGAGTCGTTTACTAAGGGTTGATTTTTTGCGAACTTCTCTGTTAACAATTTTTTGGTGACAAAGTAACCTCTTGTATATAAACTGATAAGTTTTCCACTGATTCATTGGTATTTTTTCTCAACAGGGTTTTCTTGGCTATTTACTTGAAAGTAAAATAAAAAACTATTGAGTTTTATAGAATATGCTTACACGAAATAATAGAATAAAAACTTTATTAATTATTAAACAACAAATTACTACGAATCTGTTACAAAAATCAAAATTTCAAGCAATTAAAATTGTTCCAAAGTACATTATTTGTAGCTATTTTAGAGGAACAATATAGTTTTTTTGTAAGGTATAACTTTTTAGTAAGTTAGTAGTTAAGAAAATTTTAGGTTATCATTTAAATCAGAAACATGCTGAATATTTCATCTTTAAAATTCTTTGTTAGTTTGAAAAGAAGTGTAAGAGTATATAAGAAGTATATAGTCATTTAAAAAATATAAAAGGAAAAAGATTTCATTCTAAAATCATTCAAATGAGACATGCTCATGGAGTTAAACTAAATAAAATTTTAAACGCTTGTGGTGGCAATAGATTATTACTCTGTGAATCGTTCCAAGGTATCCAGAGTATACTTTCTGCAAAATATGATAATTTCTTTTCTTTTTTTTTTTTTTTTTTTTTTTTTTGAGTTAACAGTATTGTTTTTATATTTAAAAAGTTTATACTTTTAGCCATCATCAATTCAATATAGAAGCGTTTTCTTCATAGCCGCTGGTATTTGTATAGCTGGTGGAACATTTTTTATTGTGTTTTTATCTGGTGAAGTACAAGAGTGGAACTATGCCTTGGATAATAAACCCGAAAAAGAAAATTTGTTGGAAGAGCCCCTTGCGTCTTCCTAAGTTGATTTTCAATTAAAATAAATTACATCTTTAAACATTTCGAAAATACTTAAGAACGTTGCAGTGACGAATTGAATCATGTGTTGATCTTAATATTGAGATTTTTACTGTAAATATGGAATGACAGATTTTATATTGTGAATATAGATTTCAGTGATTGATAATATAGATAATTAAAATCATTTTTTATACTTGTGTTGATTCAAAATCACTTTCCTTTTTTTATGTATTATGAAAGTTTTTTTTTTTATGAAAAAGATTATATTTTGTAATAAAACTTTACTTTTTTCTCGTTTCTGGGTACAAAGTGTGTTTTCCTAAGCCAACATGCATAAAAAACAGAAAATGGCTAATGATCCACAAAAAGTTTGCTTCTATGACTAGGATAGCGTTGTTTTGAAGTTCGTGTTTCTAAGAGAATTCTCAATTCGCGTTTAATACTGAGTAGTCTTCTAGAATATTCTTAAAGTGCTAGAATTGTCCAGAAGTATCAAGAATTTTAAGAATTACATAGAATTTCCACGATACTTCTAGAACTTCCTAGAATGCCTTGTTCAAGAATTATATAATTTAACTGGCATAAAGGAAATCTCAATGAGACTACGAAAGATTTCATAAGATGCAAACTAAGTTAATAAATTGCAAAGCTTTATTCAATCAAATCCATATTTAAAGCAATATTTCCGTATTTTAAATTACAACACGTTTTTATATCCAAGTTTACATTGTTTACAATATCATACATTTTTCTGAAGATATAATACTCTTTTAAAAAATAGTTAAATTACAGTAAGAGTTTAAATCCTATTCTCACATAAAAAGCAACAAAAAGAAAAAGCTTAAAACGTTTACTCTTGTTATTTTTCCTATCTCATTAAAACAACTTTGACATTAAGCTTTGTTGAAAATAGAATAAGAAAAAAAAAAAAAAACTAAAAGCAAACAAATAAAACCACAAAATCAAGAATGCTGTACACTTTTAACAAATGCTTACAATCAAAAAAGTTTACAAGGCTGATTTTTGTCTTAATAATTTGCTAAAAATATTTATCTACGTACAACCATTTTTTTTTTTTACATGTTAGTGCGGACCAGATGTACAATGAGTGCGCTATTTAAAGACGTCATATACAATGTTACAATTGTTATACAATTTAGACTCCTCGAAAATTGTTTATTGTAATTAAAAGAAGACTGTCTTTTTAGTTAAGATTCAAACTAAACTTATTTTGGAGGAGTTAAGAAAAGACTTTAAACTATAGACATTTTGTAAGTCTATATTTACATGTTATTTATATAATGCTATATATAACAGGTCGAACCTGTGTTTTTTTTTTCTATGCGCATATTTTACACTACAAAACAATCCGTTTTTCAATGTTTGCATACGAACAAAAAAAATTACGAGTATAACATAAATATACTACACCAAAATCACTCAAAAACCGTAAGATCATTTTTTATATACAACTTAATAACACAAAAATGTCAAGTCACTGCCGAAGTTAAAACTCAAAATACAGTATGATAAACTTTGACAGAAACAAGAAAGAACACAAAAACAAATTGAGTATAACACTACGCAATGAAGAAATAGGTTTATCCCATCCTTATTATTATAAGTTTTTTTGGGCTTAAAAAACGACAGAGAAAGGGAAAAAAACCTAAAAAATAATTCTTGATGCTTAAAAAAATAAAACTTCGAAAAGCTCTTTTTTGAATCTATATTGAATGAATGTCATCTAATTATTTTAAAATATAGTTAAGCTTACCATGCTAAAATATTTTGCTAATGTTAACTTAAGGCACAAGCAAAAAGCTGCTAATAAGCACTTCAACACAATATAAAACCATAAGTTACAGAAAATAACTAACTTCAAACATCCAATCTCAAGAATTGAATACAATTAAATATCAAAACAAATAGATGGGTAAAATTATAAAATAAAGCATAAAATGAGAGCAAATGAAAATTTTTTTACTCTCATTAAAGTATAAAAACATCTTGTAAAATTAGAGAAGTTTTAGATGTGTGAGAAATTGTCACATTTTTAGCCAACTGTTTAAGAACTTTAGAAACATATTGGATAGGTATGTTTTGAAAATAAACACAAATAATTTTGGTCTTATATATTGCTAAATTTAAAAATAAAAATTTATTTTGCTGCCCATAAGTTAATCAGACACAAAAAAGATAAAACAAAAAGAAAGTGTACAACAAAGAAAATCTTTCTACTACTAACTTTAAAATCCTTCCTCAAAAAAAATTAGTATGAAGTAATTGGTGCATTGACTGGTAAAAATAAAAGATCTGGCGCCTGCATATATGCCTTTTCAAAGCTCTCCAACTTGGCTAATATATGCTTTCCATAGGTATACTTGCGTAATGTAGATACATGAGGACGAATTTTGATCATAAGTACTTTACGCTGAATTGGCTCAGCTATATCTATCATCTTTTGGACAACATAGTTTGCATATTGGTCTTTCATCATCATATATAATGCTCCATGAGGACTTCAAAAATAAAAATATAGCATATTTTTTAATATTAAGTTTTAGGTTAATTTTATATTAAAAACAATTTTATACACTAGCAGCTAATACATAAGATAGTTAATTTATACCCATCAGGATAATTAGTGACTTCATCAATGAGAAGAGATCTTTCCTGCCTTGATGCATGGGTAACACACTTTTCAATAACATTACTAAAAATTTGAATAAAAATTACAATATCAAGTTAAGTAAAATGCAGAAAATATATTGCAATTAAAACTGCCATATTACCAGAAATAAGCTTCTTAACAAAACAGTATTACAAAATGTTTTATTAATGTGATTGTAATGTGATTAAAAACTTATGAGACCAAATATACTGATAACTATTCCATTTACCAAACACCTTATAAAAAAAACTTTTAAAATAGATGCTTTAAAAAATCTTTATAAAAAAAAAAATCTTAAATTACCTAGCAAACTTATGCTGACTCAGCAGCAAAACATTACCACGCACAATATTAACAATAGTAGATTTGTCTTCAGGACTGCCATGTTCTAAAACATGTTGTATTACATAGTTTCCATATTGATCTTGAATAAGACGTTCTGTATGCTCATGGAGCTCTGCTAATATTGGAGCTGTTTGCTCCTGTGTACAATGCTCAAGAATTCTTTGAATCACTCTGCAACCATAAGGATGTGTAGACAATGAATAAACCTGAAAAATTATTCTGACACTTAATTCACAGGCTCTATAACTTACTGAATTACTTCAATTTGACAAAATGTCAGGTTGGCATTTAGACTTTATGTTCAGTGAATAGATTTTTTCAATTAATGGTTTACTGAAAAGCCCAGATATCAGATCAATTAAAAGATGTGTGCATATATATAGGGAAATGTGATGAAATAATTTAGATGGTTTTTTAAAACTCCCTTTATGATATAAATTCAATATAATATGCATTAAAAGCGTAAAAATAGATATAGCCTTTCATTTAATAGTATACAAAATTAATAAGAAAGAATAGCCAAAAAACAATTGCCAGTAATTGTTCTATTTTTAAAAATTACATAATGCTAAAAATATAATAAAAATGATGTTATTAATCTTTATTACTACTTATTGAGTTTAAAAATTTTATTCAAGTTTTTCAATAGAGGTTTGTAAAATAGTAAATTTTTAAAAATAGTTTGAATTCAAGTTAGCCAACTTTAATTTTAATTCTAATATTTTAATTGAGTTTCACAAATTTATAAAGTTAATAAACTTAAACGAAGTTATTTAACAAACACAATAATTATTTGAGAATATAAATCAACCCAGTACTGAATGATCAAGTTATTAACATGTTAATAGTCTGTTGACATCATGTTAATTACACAATTCAAGACTTAATGTTAAACTAAAACTAAAAATCAGCTTCATTTATAAACCAATTTAAATATATGAATTGTTGATAATTACAATGACTGTTTACTGGAATTAAGTTAAAGAACAGCTCCAGTAAACCATTATTGTAATTATCAATAATTTTGTCTTGTATATCACAGGTAATTTCATCAATGATGATTTTCAACTTGAGGATTTTATAGTGGGGCTAAAATCTTTCAGTGATACACTGTAGTTCATCAGTGCAAAGTTAGACCAACTCATAGCCCCATTGCCATTGGAAATTCAAGAATAAACAAACAGATGATATGTAAATGATTGTGGTTTCAATATCAAGCTGGATATGAAATTAGGTGATTCAAACTGAAATGTTTTTTACTGATCATATGCTTCATTAAATTACAAGAAGCCCTAATAAAATAAAAGTTGTGAAAGAAAACAGCTTTTTATTGGCTGCTTATGTTTACGGAAGCACTCACTAAGAAAGCTTAATCAATGACATGCAATTTTTAAAAATTGGAATACAGATTTTTACATGACAAAACAACTTTGCCAGGTAAAACCAGATGGAATATTCTATTCTATTAATAGCAAATTCTATTCTATTAATAGCAAATTCTATTCTATTAAGTCAGTACCATATTAACAAGCTTCACTTGAGATTGTAGAACAAATTTGACAAACTTGTCCTAAGTTCCTTTGAAACTATGGTGCTTGAAGCCTGTATTTCAATTCTGGAGCAATTTGCTCTGTCCCCTAAACATTTTTGAAGGGCAGAAAGAGCCAGCACTTCATGAAATCATTATATCTTTAATCAGAATCCATATAATAATTACCAAAGGCCTTCTTTTAAAGAGCACAAGATTTAATCTTAGCAGCTCTCAATTTGGCTACAGAATCCAAACCCCTTAATCTTTCAACATTATCTCCAACAATGAGGAAGAGGATCCAGCTTTTCAATTATTAACTCCTACACTAGAACCAATTAAAGCAGCTCAGTTTAGTGAGAAACTGGCAAATCTGACATCAAAATTGAAGTAAACAAATCTCACTACTTTGGGAAGAAACACAATCATTTTGGAATGGTGGAGATTGATGGCCAACACCATCTTCTTGTAAAAGTTACACAGAGAGTTCATTGCATTTCAGCTTCATTATCAGCATCAGGAGTTTTTTCTGGGTCAGGCAGCAATCACATGCAAACAAATAAACCTTCATGTAAACAATTTACAGGCTGTTTCAGGAAGTGCGCGTGATCGCACACCTTGCTTGTCCACGCACATAGTATTTGTTTTAGACAAAACGACCGTGTTATTATATTATGACTGTTTTAATAGTTAGCAGCAAAATAAAGTTTAACGAAAATAAGGAAAAAAAAGTAACTAAAAAAAGGAAACAAAATCTGTACTATATTTGTAATAGAATATTTAAATAAAATAACAGAGTTAAAAATTCAATTAAAAAAATAAATAACTATTTCACTAACTTATTTTGTTTCCTTTTTTTAGTACAGTTTTCTTTGTAGATAAGTTGAGCTTTTTGCCGTGAATTATACTTATATTAAGACTGTCAAATGGTCAAGGTCATTTTGTCTAAAATTATTATGTGCATAGTCAAACAGGGCGTGCGATCGCACGCGCTTCCTGAAACAGCCTGATTTAGAAAAACTTGTTTATGTCCAAGAAAATATTGACTTTGTCGATCTTTCATTTGCCAGTATTGGATTGATTTAAAAACAAATTAAGTAATAATTCAAAACTTTTAGATTTTTCTTTTTTTGTTATTGTTAGGGAAAAAAAATAGGCTGTGAGCTTAATTATTTTTGTATGAGTAATGTAAGAATTAAAAGTAGGGAAACTAAATTGTTTAAATTAGAAAATATAAAAAGATTTATAAACTTGAAAAACTTGATTAATTCAAATAACAGAAGTCTTAAACTTAAGAGTCAAATTTGTAGAATTTTTAAAAACCCGTCAAATTTTTTCTTCAAGTTTTGTGAGTTCAATCAGTAAAAATATTTAACAGCCAAGTAGTTCAAATTTGCTATGTTTTTTCAAATTTATCAAGTTTCAAACTTGAACTTACCATAACTTGTAAATCTATTTGTAATTCTAAAACTTTATTTATAACAAATTCCTGAAATACACACCTGTCCTTGAAATGCATCTATAATAAATTGAAGCTGAGTTGAATCAATGCACTCAATGCACTTCTGAACAACGTGATTCCCATTTTGATCTTTAACACACTTCAAGACATGACCATCTAATTCTTTAACTAATTCACCCTGCAATTACAAACCTAACAAGTTTCATAACAACAAACGTAGCATATTTAAAAATAGATATTGAGATGGATAGAATTGCATAATTAATAAAAATAGAGACATGAAACTCTGCTTTAAATTTTTTTATACTGATTCTTCAAAAATACTTATATACCACCTTTTCTCTTATATACAATAGCATGCAAATGTTTATAAACAGCTTAAATTTTCTAGTTTTTTTGTCATAACTTTTTATCTTTTCAATGAAAATAAATGGAATCTCTTGACAATTGCTCTTCTAAAGTGATTAAATGGTATAATTTACTCAAAAAAACGAAAACTTGTTGCGAAAGGAAGAAATTATAATTGCGGAAGGAAGAAAAACATAATTGTGCAAAAGTTTATAAATAAATGAAAAAGTTCAAAAAAAGAGATTATTTCTAATTCCTCTACATTTTTCCATTACGGCACAAGTATTTTGTTGGATAGCCTCTAGATTATAGTATTGCTTGACACCGACGAGGCATAGAGTCAACTAAACTGATAAGCACATCTTTGGAGATATTTGCCCTACAATCCGAAAGCATCCTCAATAAATCATTTTTATTGGTCAGTTTTTCGCCTTTTAATTGACAATCAAGATGTTCCTAAAGATGTTCTATTGGATTTAAATCTGGACTTTGAGAAGGCCAGTCCAAAAGTGGGATTTTTTTTGAATTTAAAATTTTTTTGACTGTTTGCACAATGTTTTTGGATAATTGTCTTGCTGGAAAACTCAACCACAAGACATTTTCTCCATTCGATGTGGCAGCATAACATTCTTGATTATATCATTCTGATCCATTATGCCTTCAATGCAATGAAGTGGAGCAATAGAATCATGACTAATAGATCCCCAAACCATTATATTGCTACCATGTTAAACTGTAGGTATTTGATACTTAGGAGCAAATATTTTACCTTTCGAATGTGTCACGTACTTGATAACATCGCTACCAAACATGCAAAACTTTGATTCGTCACTGAATAAGACTTTTGACCATTCTTTTTAAGTCCAATTCAAATGATCTTTTGCAAATTTCATTCGTGCTAAGCAATTATTTATTAATATTAATGGTTTCTTGGTAGGACGACAACTAAACAAATTATACTGATGCAGGCGACGTTATGTAGTAGCTACGCTGCACTTAACACCATAATTATTGCTCAAAGTACCATTCAATTCGACAGTACTTCTGCAGGGATCTTGTCTAAACAAAATTCTGTCTTGATGTTCTGTAGTTATCTTTGGCCTTCCTAGACAATGCTTGTTTTCGAGTGCCTTACAGTCTCTATATCTCTTAACTAATACTCTAATTGTTGATTTAGCCACATCATGAAGCTCAGAAATTTGCTTATAAGGAATCTTCTTCTTTACACCATGTATTATTAAATTTTTCTTTTCCAGTGACAATTCCTTAGACTTTCCTATTATTTTTTTAAATTCAATTTAAGTTAAATATTATCTCCAGTAAATTAGTTTTACTAACAAAATGTTATTTATACTGAAACTTTGATTTTCTTCATGGGGCATCAAACTGTTTATAAACTTTTGCACGATTATGTTTTTAATAAAATTTGAATTTCTTCCGTTACAATTTTTCATTTTTTGAGTAAATTATACTATGTAATCACTTTAGAAGAGCAATTATTAAAAATTCCATTCATTTTCAGTGAAATGGCAAAAAGCTATGACAAAAAAACTAGAAAATTTTAGCTGTTTATAAACTTTTGCATGCTGCTGTACCTATATTATCCCTGAAAATATAAAAGAATTAAAAATTTAAACTAGACTTGACATTAAATTGAGGGAAAAAAAAAAAAAAAAAGAATTACAGAGTAATCTTAAATATTTAATACTATAGTCATATCCAACCCTAACACACTTAAAAGATTTGCTATGCTATTCCTGAGTAAAAATTTTTCATTTATTCAAGATTTAAACTACACAACAAAGAACAGCCTACCACATTTCTTTGATATGTGTTTTTTATAATTCAGAATATGTTAATATTATGTCAAAAAAGTCTACTGAACTTAATTTTAACTTACATGAATAGGAATTTCCGAAGGTATAGTTTCAAGAGCCTTTTGAATAACTCTGCAGCCATACATTTGCAGAGCTAAAGGCAGAACATGGCCTTTAATCCTCTGTGCTAGCAAAAGCTTCTGCTCAGGAGAACCAAACTCAAAAAACTTTTGTATGACATAATTACCAAATACATCTGTCATTAAACTATAAGCAGCTGATAGAATTTCATTGAAAACCATGGTTTTTTCCAAAACACTAGCCCTCTCTAGCTTCTGCTGAATAAATCGTGAACCATGTTGATCTTGGGAAAACTCCACAATATGCCTTTGTAAATCATGAAGTTGAAGATTTGGAAAGCGGTTATTTCGGAAATCTTCCAACAATTTGGATCGACCACTATCTCTTGCACCAACACGCCTGTATAAACTGGCACTTGATCCTAGAAAGGAACTTGATAAAGCTGAGGAACTGAATCTACGATCTCCTTGAGAGTTTAAAAAACTCATATAGTTAGATAGTCTACTTCCATTAGCAGGACTTCCAATTTCAAAAGATGCTTGCCCCTGTGAATGTAAAGGGGAAGTATTCGGATTAGTCATGTTAAGGGAATTAGCAAGTGGAGTATTAACAGTTAATGAGTTGTATGATCCAACCATGCCTGGAGTATAAACAGGAGTTCCACCAGAGCGCTTTGCACCAAGAGTACTGTATACATCACGCTGACCTCCAGGTGATGGCAATGGGCCAGTCCCTGTAGATTGTAAATGCCCACCTATGACACCAACAGGACCTGTGGTTTGCAATTGCATTGTATTCTGACCTGGAAGAGGACCTAATTGACCAGTAGATAAATATCCAAGATTGATCCCTGAACAAAAAAAACTTAAAATTAATAAAGATTAAATAACAAATATGATAGATTAGATTTTCTAGTATAATAGACCATGTTAGTACTAATGATGTGTTGTTTACTTTGATGCAATAACTATGCAATAACATTAGGACTTTTACTATGCCTTCGCTGACGGCCATGTTTGTAATAGCAACACACTTGCATCAACATGGTGTATTGTTGAAGGTTAACAAAAAATTTTTATATAAATTTTAAAAAAATAAATAACTTTTCATAAACAAACAAAAAATAAGAAAAAACTGTCAATCAACTTCATACTTATGTTACCATGAAAATTGTTTTCTAACTTTTTTTTTTTTATTTTTTAATTTGAAAAAAAAAATTAAAAACCTCCTCTCTGCTGCTGCTGCCCAGGCTGAGTTGGTTGATTATACATATGAATTGAAGATGAATTTCCACTATGCATTCCAGGACTAACAGTTGACTGAGCATTTGGATTCAAAACCATAGAAGAAACCATTCGAACAGTTTGCCCCATTTGATTAACACCATTAGTTAACATTCTACCATTAATTATAACCGGATTACCATGCTGATCATAGAATGTAGATCCAGTAGGAAAATTTATTGGGGCTTGCACAACTTGGTAGCCTGGAGGTAACTGCTGACCATTAATTTGCTGCTGAGATGATTGATGTGTTGTACTAGTCGAAGCACTAGTTGTTTGAGACTGTTGTTGAAGGTAAGCATTCCCATTTTGGTTTGCATATACAATCGACTGGATTCCATAAGCAGCAGCATACTGAGGATGAATCATAGTTGTTTGTCCTTGCGCATTAACTAATGGGATACCAGCACTTTGGCCATAAGGGTCTTGCCCTGCAGCACTAGCAACATAATAAGGGCTAGGCATACCCATTGCTTGCTGTTGTTGAGGGTTAGACCCAAAAACTAAATGAGGGTTAGCAGACATATGCTGCTGATTAGTTGTACCAATAATATCATACTGATGTAGCATATTACTATCATATGAATCTATATGTCTCATTTCACTTTGATCCAATTGATTAAACGGCACAGGTGAAGTAACCTGGGAGTTATTTTGTGATGATATTGATTTGATAGGAGTGCCATTGGAAGATCGCCCACCTATTATTCCACCAAGAGAATCTTTCTGGTTTGGCAATGGGGAATTATGACTTTCATTACTTGTGTGCTGAGAGCTAAATATTGTAATAATAATATAAATGTATAGAATTAATACTATAACAGGTAATCATTTATAAAAAAATATGGAAAAACCATTTTAAAACCTAGATATATTATCAAGTCTTTGTTGATTTAATGTATTTACACATACAGTGATTTAATGTACTTACACATACAGCGACTGCTCATCATCTTGAATATGGACTTCAACTTCTTCATCTTCTTCAAATGTTTGAGAAACAGGATTTCCATTGTGTGCTTTTTGATTAATACCATCCTACCATAAAAATCAAACGGTTTAAGACAACTAAAACAATTTCAGATATCTTTTAGACAATTAAAAAACTAGAAGAATTTCTTACCGATACAATGTTCATTTCTTTCATGCGAGATTCTAAATCATGACCTCCTGGAGAGGAAGCAAGCACATATTCTACCATGTGAACTCCAAGCACAGAACCATCAGCTGATCTAGGGGAAGTTACCACATGTTGAGGCCCTCCATATTGTTCATGCCTTCTTTGAACCATTGTAATAGGCTGAGATATGGCATGTTCTGATTTATCACTGCTTGTATCACTTAAGCTCCAAGATGGTTCTTGCCAGTGGTTATCAAAAGTAAACATGGTTGGAGGACTGTTAGGTTTTTTTAAGTCTAATGCTTTATCTCTAGATTTATTCCAAATTTGCTGTTAAAAAATAAGAGAAGGGAATATTAACTCCAAAACTTAGAAATTACTTGCTAAGTAACAAATCAACTGAAATCATTTTAAGAAAAATTAGCATATTTTTCACACATATATAAAAGCTATACTTTATTTTGTAAGTTCTACAGTAATAAGCACACATCATTTATTTAAAAAATTCTTAACTAAACCATGAAAATAATTTTCACTGGTAGGAGGAAGACTTTGTGGTTGAAGAGTTTTATCAAATATATCTGGTTTTTTTAACCAAAGTTCTTGGATAATCATTTTACAGACTGTGCTTGCTAAAGCTACAAAGTAATAACAGTAGCATTTACCAAAAAACTGATTTGAGAGGCATATCATAAAAAAAAATTCCAATTCTTTAAATTTTCCAATACTAAATAATATTAGGATAAAATGCACAAATTTATAATTCCTTACTGCATTCAATCTGAATAATGAGCATTTACTTACATATAATTCAAAAAACATTTAAAAGCTTTTTGAAACCAATATCAAAAAAGCAATAACTTTAATTTGTTTGAAATTAATCATTTGTTCCTTTAGATATATTTTTATAAAAGTTTGTTGCCTTAAACTATCCAAAAAGTTGCCTTAAAATATCTCAAAGACAATTTTAAGAGTGTTCAACAAACTTACTTTTCGATTTTGATTATCATCAATATTTACACTCCAATCATTAACAGCTGCAATATTGTTTCTAAAAAAATTGTTTTTTTGTTCAGCAGTTATTTTCACAGAGCAGCCAGAAGAATCGTTGAAATGGGTTTGCTGAGGATGGTCATTAGGCGCATTACGTGTGTTCTCTCCTTGATAGTTGTTGACAACTGATTTGTTTTGCTGCTGCCAAATAAGGTCATGCATACCAACGATACAGGATACACTCATATAATGACCTAATTAACAAAAAAAATCTATGAATACTTTGACAAAATCTTAAAGAAGTACTCTCAGTTTACAGGTAGGATTGCCAGGGTTGTCTAAATTTTATTTATCAGCAATTTAATTGGTTTATGTAAAAAATTTTTTTTGCAATTATGCACAATCTTGAAAAGAAAACAAGAGATATGATTAAAGATATTACTTTATGTTACTTGTTTTCCTTTAAAAATGTTCTTTAAATTCTTCTTATGCTTGGAAATTGTTGAATATTTAAAAATTATTTAAATTGACAAAACTTAATAAAAAAAAATTGCACTAAACTTGATATTTAATTGAAAACAATCCTTTTAGCCAGAAATTATTATATTTATAAAACAGCAGGCCTCTTTCACAACATTTAAAATAGAATGAAATGATTGAAAATTTTTATAACAGATCAGTTTTTTTATGTCATGAAATGTTTGTGCTAGATTATGAACTAAAAATTCACTTAACTACAACTTTTATCAGTAATAGCATGAATAAAACTATGTGTGAATTTTACATTCCATGTGTTTTTTATATATTGTAATAATCCTTGTTAACATTAAAAAAAAATTAATAATTATACATTATGAAATAAAAACGTGACAAAAATTTAAAGTTAATATTCAACAGGTTAGTAACAAACTTAATCAATTACTTACATACAAAATACTAAAGGGAACATAAAGAAATAAAAAACCTAAGTAGTATTCTTTCAAAGAAAATTATTGGCCATCTCAAATTGAATATCCTAACTAGTTAGACAAGTGTTAACTTGATAATGATATTAGGGCACTGAAATATAAGTTATTTCTGGCCAGTAATTATGAGAAATAATTTCCCAAAATGAACCAACAGAGTTTTTCATGCAATTTTAGTTAAGATTTTTGGGAAATGGACAATCTATGTTTTAAGTATTGTGTTTAGCATGTAAATTGCTTAACATTTAAAAGATTTAAATAGTTACAGTTAAAAAAATAAGTAAATGCTATCGTAAAGTTTAAAACAAGATAAACTAAGGTGATGGAAAAGAAATTACCAGATACAGGTCGTCAATTTTTTGGTCACTTCAAATTTTCCGCTACCATGTTTCGTGAACTGCAAACATGTTTTTCCCTTGATACAGTGCGTGTTAAAAATTATGACGTAACATTCCAGTAAAGATTTTGGCGGTAAATCAGTGGGGGGAGATATGTAAGGCCCAAGATATCCAAGTGAAACAATTTTCTGAATGATGCAGTTAAATTAAACTACAGATTTCATGAGACCTGTATAAAAATTTTTGATTTTAGATCTCTAATTTCAACTAATCGATGATGCATCATGCGCTTCCGCCGAAATTCTTTTTAGTTACAGTTCTTATGGTTTGTCTTAAATAATTCCACTATTCCAAGACTGCACTTGTAATTATGTCGAATTGCTTTTAATTAATTTAGTTTAAAACAGCAACGAATAGACGAAATATCTATTCTCAAGAGAATTGGTTGAGTTATCTTTTTGCAAATCTTGCGAATTTGTTTTTTTTTTAAATAAGTTAACGTAGGTTATAATTTTTTCTTTTTATTAATCGGTATTAAATTAAATCAATGGTTGAGTTTATAGTGTTTAGACATATGCCTTAAAAATGTTAAGTGTTAAATTTATATTTATTAGCTATATGTAAAACCTATTTTATATAACCTTTCACAAAACAGCAGTTCTACTAAAAAAGATGAAATAGTCGGATATTATTTTCTTAAGGTAAACCCAATTTAAGACGTTTTTCGGTGTAAAAATTTGGTTTCGACGTCTCATTCTAAGCTTTTTAATCTCTGCCATAGTCGTTGTTGTTTTTTTGTTTTTTGTTTTTAGTAGCTAATTTTAAGTTAACAAAAAGGATGATAAACTTATTTAAATGTTCTTTATTTTTAAAAAAAAGTAAAATTATAACATTTAAAATACGATAAATGAATGAAAGATTTTGTTTCGTCTGGTCAACGTTATAAATAACATAGATGCCATTATTTAATGCCGAATCGTAAAGGTAAATAAAACAAAAATGTTAAAAAGATGTAAATCTAAACAAGAGCATCTATTATTTAGTGTTCGGTTACATACCTCTTTTGTTTATTGCCTTTAAGTTAAAACTAAATTGATGATAACGACTGACATATCAGGTAAGTCAAACGCAAATTAAGAAAAAAGTCAATACAAAGCGAAAAAATAACCATTCAGTATATATGCGTGATCTCTAAGTATACCCAATAGCTAAAGCTAGACGAAAATAAGATCTACAGGATGAGAAGCACTTTTGTGCTTTGTTCTCGTCATTTTTAACTGTTTTCTATGAAGTCTAAAGAAGCTAAACTTTGTTTCAAAACTTTACATCTAAATTAAGCAATAGATCTCTATTGTTTTAATGGATTCTTTTTTTTTTTAACTCTTGAAGAGGTTTAATTGATTACTTTCCTATTCAATGAGTTCGTGAAACCTTAAGACAGAAACCTGCTACTTTACGTTAAGCATTTTTGGTTGGTTATTTTGTTCGTACAGAAAGATCTCCATTGCGGCCAGCAAATTTTTGATGGCTTTTGTTTACCGACGGAATGTTCTGCGTTCCATTCATGTTTTTTAAAATCCTAATAATTGATTTTAAAAAACATTAACTGCTCGTCTCCAAGAGTAGAACACAACCGTCCAATGGGAATGTTTATAAAGATTTCTTTCGCGTGAGTCATGTGACATGACTATTATCTAAAATCAATAAAACTTTTTTCAGCAAAAACAGATGAGGAGGAGAAAAACAAATAACTTAAGAAAAAAAAACCTCAGTCCGCTTTCAAAATATCAAAAAAAATGCTTAAGTTATTAAAAAATAAAGAAATAATCTGGGATATACATTGAAGGATGTAAAAGTTAAAATAACATTTGTATTATTTAAATTTTTTCCTATTATCAGAAAAAAAAAAACTCAATACAAAAGTAAATGTTTGTAAGTATAATAGTCGCTACAGGCGCGGATCTATGTTGCCATTGTGACAATGGCCGAATAGTTTAAGTTATCGGCAGCCATTTTAGTTTTGGGTTTTTTCGCTCAAGGAATATCCCTAAAAATTTAAATTTGTCTGCCGTAATTTACGGATTTTGGGTAAAGAGGTTCCTGTCATGGCCAAACGGTTGTTTTTATACGTTACCAATGTTTTATTCAATCAATAAATGCTGTAAAAAAATATAAAAATATCGATCTTTTATCGAAATTTCAACCGCGAAAATAAAATTTGGCCACACAGTTACATTATTCCTTGATCCGCGCTTGCTTTAGCAGAAACGGACTCGACAGCATTTTATAAATGTAATTGGTTTTCAATGACGTTTTTTAAACTTATTAACCATAACAATTAAACAAAAAGGAAAGAATCAAATTTTTTTTTCGAAAAAAAGAATTTTTTGATTCTTAATCGTCCGGTTTGTATTTTCCTGTAAAAGTTCTACACAGAAAACGGCAAAGAAACATTCATTGTAAATTTTGTTTTTTTTAAATGCCATACGAATTTTACAGTTCTCTCAAAACTTAAGCAATTATTTTAAAATAGTTACAACTCTTTGAAAATCAAAAAATATTTTTTATATACCGGATATGTGCACAAGCACATAAATTGCAGTACATAACTAAATTGCAGAACATAGCATAAATTGCAGAAAAGAGATTACAATTCAACGAAGAAAATTCAAGTAATTTTTGTCATCCAAACTCTGGTACTTTTTTTTTGAACCCTGAAAGGTTGGGGGTCAAAAACAAAAAGATCGTTTTTAATAGTTATAACATAGGTAAGGGATCGAGAAGAGAAGGGATCGAGAAGAGAAGGGATCGAGAAGAGAAGGGATCGAGAAGAGAAGGGATCGAGAAGAGAAGGGATCGAGAAGAGTATTACACTAAGTATAATGTACTTTTGGAACAGCTTTTGACATATAAACAGATTTTGCTAACAATTCTAAGTTACGAGGAACTTTTTCCATTAAATTTTTTTCATAAATAATG